>NW_024752549.1:0-17515 GCF_018991925.1 Homarus americanus
CTTGGTTAAAACAATTGTGGTGGTGTTACCTGTTCCAAACGGTAGACATCAAGGAAATGGATCAAGATCTTAATACTCAAAGGTACACATGATGATTTGTTCCCAAGTCCGAGGATATACTTCACAAAACAGATTAACTTTAGGACACAATGATGGCGAACAAAATAACATCAACATTGCGTACAGCACATATCTTGCTTTGACTCTTAACTCTTGTAATTTTTCGTAAAGTTAGTGAATGAAATTGAGATTCTGGGAATATTTTCCTGTTTTTCTTTCTAATCAAGTGTAAAGGAAGATGTACTGTTTATTGATGGATTTGGTGATGTCTTAATAGTGTATTAGTGTGTTAATATTACACAGGTTTGGTATAGTGGTGACGGTAATGTAGTGTAGTAAGATTTTAACACATGGAGGTGAATTTGTCTTTTATGTTGAGGATTTAAAAACATAAGAACATAAGAAAATAAGGAGTCTGCAATAGGCCGGTTGGCCTGTGCATGACAGCTCCTGTCGAGAGTTACTACCACTCTCTATCATCCATGAATCTATCTAGCCTCCTTTTGAAACTTTCCAGAGTTCCCGCATTTACTACAAAGTTGCTAAGCTTGTTCCACTCGTCCACCACCCTATTTGTGAACCAGTTTCTTCCTATCTCCCTCCTAAACCTAAACTTATCCAACTTGAATCCGTTGCTCCGAGTCCTATCCTGCTCGGATATTATAAGAACTTTATCTATATCCCCTTTATTGATTCCTTTCACCCACTTAAATACTTCTATCATATCTCCCCGCACTCTTCGTCTTTCTAGGGAATGCAAGTAAAGTTTCTGTAACCTATCCTGATATGGAAGGTTTCTAAGTCCCGGAATCATTTTTGTCATTCTTCGCTGCACCGACTCTAGTGAATTTATACCCATTCTATAATAGGGGCACCAGAACTGAACCGCATAATCGAGGTGCGGCCTGATTTGTTAAAGGGAAGATCTGGTGGACGGGGATAATTGTCTGGTTGTGATGGACACGGCTCACCTAACCTAACCCAATCTAACCTAACCCAACCCAACCTAACCCAACCTAACCCAACCCAACCTAACCTAACCCCTATATATGTGTGAGATAAGGTTCTGATTCAAGAACAAGATGCACAAGTTCGAATCCAAATTGAGCTGTAGGGTTTGTTGATTAATTCGGGGCTTCACATTCATAAAACTCTCAAATGGGATACGACTAAACCTGAAGCCCCATCTTCCGTCGGTCGGTCGTTGGTGTCAGGTCAAAGTTCAGTTTGTAGTTCACCTCCTGTGATATGTGTCATTTATCGAAACGAAACATGAGGTTAACGTGAAAACAAAACCTCGAAGCAACACGTATAAACAGGGTCGAGTTTTCATCGGATTTTACGTCATGAAATTTTCCATCTTGAGAGAGAGAGAGAGAGAGAGAGAGAGAGAGAGAGAGAGAGAGAGAGAGAGAGAGAGAGAGAGAGAGAGAGAGAGAGAGAGATTGATTGATTGATTCCGATGCTGAAATTAACACTAAAATTTTATACTGTAAATGAGATAAATGCAGGTAAGGTTGGCGTATGGAATTATTGAAGGACGATCACAGAAATGTTTTACCTGTTTCCTGTGATGTAAGTCCAAAATGGTGTTAATTGTCATGGGTTTATACGTCCAAAATGTTCTTCATATCGTAGGGTTTTACATCCAAATATGCCATCCAAGTCCATATGTCCATTCATCCAGTTAGCTGTTTATCCATCCACCGATTCACCCACCTACCCATCTCTCATCCCATTCAGTCACCCGTCTACCCATCTATCCTCCCATTCAGTCTCCCATCCATCCATCCATCCATCCATCCATCCTTCCATCCATCACACGAGGAATAGAATGACCCACTTATAATTTTTCTCTTTCCTGCTGCACTAAGGATCAACCACCCAGAGTGGTATGGCTACCCTGAGTAAGTACACTCTGTATTCCTCCTTTACTCTATTGTGGATGTAGGAGGTGGGTAGTGTGTGTTTGTGGGTGTAGAACGTGGATAGTAGGTTTGTTTGTGGGTGTAGGGCGTGGATAGTAGGTTTGTTTGTGGGTGTAGGGCATGGATAGTAGGTTTGTTTGTGGGTGTAGGGCATGGATAGTAGGTTTGCTTGTGGGTGTAGGGCGTGGATAGTAGGTTTGTTTGTGGGTGTAGGGCGTGGATAGTAGGTTTGTTTGTGGGTGTAGGGCGTGGATAGTAGGTTTGTTTGTGGGTGTAGGGCGTGGATAGTAGGTTTGTTTGTGTGTAGGGCGTGAGAGTAGGTTTGTTTGTGCGTAGGGCGTGAATAGTAGGTTTGTTTGTGGGTGTGGGGCGTGGATAGTAGGTTTGTTTGTGGGTGTGGGGCATGGATAGTAGGTTTGATTGTGGGTGTAGGGCATGGATAGTAGGTTTGTTTGTGGGTGTAGGGCGTGGATAGTAAGTTTGTTTGTGGGCGTAGGGCGTGGATAGTAGGTATGTTTGTGGGTGTAGGGAGTGGATAGTAGGTTTGTTTGTGTAGGTGTAGGTTTGTTTGTGGGTGTAGGGGCGTGGATAGTAGGTTTGTTTGTGGGTGTAGGGCGTGGATAGTAGGTTTGTTTGTGGGTGTAGGGCGTGGATAGTAGGTTTGTTTGTGGGTGTAGGGCGTGGATAGTAGGTTTGTTTGTGGGTGTAGGGCGTGGATAGTAGGTTTGTTTGTGGGTGTAGGGCGTGGATAGTAGGTTTGTTTGTGGGTGTAGGGCGTGGATAGTAGGTTTGTTTGTGGGTGTAGGGCGTGGATAGTAGGTTTGTTTGTGGGTGTAGGGCGTGGATAGTAGGTTTGTTTGTGGGTGTGGGGCGTGGATAGTAGGTTTGTTTGTGGGTGTGGGGCGTGGATAGTAGGTTTTTTTGTGGGTGTGGGGCGTGGATAGTAGGTGTGTTTGTGGGTGTAGAGCGTGGATAGTAGGTATGTTTGTGGGTGTAGAGCGTGGATAGTAGGCATGTTTGTGGGTGTAGGGCGTGGATAGTAGGTAGGTTTGTGGGTGTAGGGAGTGGATAGTAGGTTTGTTTGTGGGTGTTTGGGAGTGGATAGTAGGTATGTTTGTGGGTGTAGATACATACATTGTTAAGAGGAATAAATCAAAATGGGAAGAAGATTAAGATAAATATACTGATGATTACTGGTACAGGTGAGTTAATAAAATTGATATAAATAGATAAATACAGTAGATAGATAGATAGATAGATAGATACCGTAGATAGATAGATAGATAGATGTATGATTTTGTATACCGCAAGAGTAACTAAATATTCCTGTACATGTATTTTCTTTCAGTTACAAAATACACAGGATTATAAATATGAGTATGCACATTGCACATCAGGTGTTACAGTCAGTGGTAATATTTTGTAATACTCTTAAGTGATGAGGTAACAGAAGAAATAGACGGATACTAACGGAGAGTTTTTGTAGAATTAGACAGACATTCAGACAGTAAAACTTCTTCCGACAATACAAATTTTGACGGTGGAATTTATACACGAGAGTGTATGGATAATTATGATGAGCTGAATTATGACATCTACGTCTGATAATCAGTTGTTTAGAATGGATTATTATTATTTTTGTTGAGTTATTTAACAGTTCGAGAAAAGGTTTATTATGGTACTATGTCCTATTATCACACAAAGTCATAATTGAAGTAAAATAACCAATTATACTGTATTATTTTAGACAATACATAAGAACATAAGAACATAAGAATGGAGGAAACTGCAGCGGGCCTATTGGCCCATACTGGGCAGTCCCGTTTACACCCAACCCCTATTGCTCATATGAGCATCCAACCTATGTTTGAAGCAATTCAGCTTATTCGAGTTAATGATGATATTTGGTAACTTGTTTCATTCATCCACTACTCTGTTTCCAAACCAGTGTTTACCTATTTCACGCCTAAATCTAAATTTGTCTAATTTAAAACCATTGTTACGAGTTCGCTCCTGGTTGGATAGTTTGAGTACCTTTGTAATGTCACCTTTGTTTAGCCCTGCCTTCCACTTATACACCTTTATCAGGTCGCCCCTCGCTCTACGTCTCTCAAGGGAGTGCAAATTAAGAAGCTTTAACCTGTCTCTATACTCAAGGTTCCTAATGCCCGGGATTAGTCTTGTCATTCTCCTCTGAATTCTTTCCAAGGATTCTATATCCATTCTGTAATACGGTGACCAGAACTGAACTGCGTAATCCAGGTGTGGTCTCACAAGAGCAAGATACAGTTTTAGGATGGCCTCGCTAGTCTTGTAACTAACACTCCTTTGTATGAACCCAAGTACTTTATTAGCCTTGTTACGAGCAAAAACACATTGTTTACTTGGCTTAAGGTTCCTACTTATCATTACTCCTAAATCTCTCTCGCAGTCGGATTTCTCTATGGCATCGTTGTTCATCTGGTATCTGGTTTCCCTGTTTACATCTCCTATACTGAGTACTTTACATTTGTAGACGTTGAATTTAATCTGCCATTTTTCAGACCATTCGAAAAATTTGTTTAGATCTTCCTGTAGTTTTGCCGAGTCCTCGTCAGATTTGATAGCACGTCCTATTTTAGTGTCATCAGCAAATTTACTTATGTTGCTGTCAATGCCGATATCTATGTCGTTTAGGTATATAATAAATAATAGTGGTCCAAGTACTGAGCCTTGGGGAACTCCACTTGTGACGTTGCTCCAATGGGACTTAGTGCCGTTAATGCTCACTCGCTGTTTCCTGTCCTGTAACCACGCCCTAATCCATTTAAGGATGTCACCTTTGATGCCATGAGCTTTTACCTTTCTAATTAGTCTTTCGTGGGGGACTCTGTCGAAGGCATTGCTAAAGTCGAGATAAACCACATCATAATTGTGCCCCTCGTCCACCGATTCGAAAACTGATGAAAAGAATGTTAATAGTTTAGTTAGGCAAGAACGTCCGCTTGTGAAGCCATGCTGGGAATCATTGATCAATCGGTGCTTCTCCAGGTGATTTCGAATAGAGTTTGAAATGATTGCTTCCAGTAATTTGCCTACTATTGATGTTAGACTGATTGGGCGGTAGTTAGAGGATAGTGATCTATCCCCCTTCTTGAAAATCGGTATTACATTCGCTATCCTCCAGGATTCTGGTACTACACCTGTTTTTAAGGACATGTTAAACAACTTTGCTAAGGGCATACTAAGCTCTTCCTTACATTCCTTTAATACTCTGGCAAATATCTCATCGGGACCAGGTGACTTATTAGGCTTTAGTTTGTCTATTTGCTTACTAACATCGTTACTAGTCACTACTATCTCACTTAATTTGTTTTCTTCACTATCTCTGAATTGAGTCGGTTCCTCGGGTATTCCCTGGACATGCTGGATAATATACCATCTACTTAAGGAGGTGATGTATGTATGATATATATGGACACAAAGTAGTGCCTTCAGCTGTATATTGTTATATTACTATTATTAATTATGTATAGTAAAGTATTACAGAACATGTATTAATTCTATGTAATATTCCATTTATTGTGCACCATATTATGTATATAAATTATCACATTTATACATTATGTATTCAGCTTGTGAATGCTGGCATCTGTATAGGCCAGCGCGTAGTAATACATCGATAGATGTAGAGGTAGTTAAGACCGAGTCCTGGTGGTGTGCCCACAGGCTTCCTGTGTCCTACTGTAATATTATCTCCCGTACGAGAATAGAACCTACTTTTAAAGACAACAAGTGTTTGTATATACCCTCAGTAGTATAGAACATTCTTTGGGTATCTGGCAATACGCTAGAATGTAGGTAAGGTAGATTGATATTTTAACATTAATTTACTCAGTTTTTTCTTAGTATCGGATTTTTTTTTATAGTTTTTTATTCTGACAATTTATAATGCAAGCAGCGTTCACATGTTGTCAACCGCCCTCAAGTGTACAAGAAGTTTGGACTGTAACTGTACCGTCAATAAGTGGCTGTAACTGCACCGTCAATAAGTGGCTGTAACTGTACCGTCAATAAATGGCTGTAACTGTACCGTCAATAAGTGGCTCTGTATTCTGAACACGGGGATCTCTACAGTATAACCTACGAGTATAACTGTGGTGAAAGAACTGCTTCCCCGCATTATGTTGAGGAAGATTCGTATACAAACTTTTTGCCCTGACTTCGTAGTAAAAAAATCTTAGGGAAAATATATTGAATTTATTTTTAATGTTTATTTATTTATTGTTGTCGTTGGTGTTTTTTTTTTTAACCGGGATGTGTGTTATATTCACGAAAATGGAGTCAAGACAAATGTTGGACACGTTGATGTGAAGTAACACAGTAAATGATGTTGTTTGTGTTGCTGTGTTATTTATTTATTGTGTTTCTTATTCTTTTCTGTTTATTTTGTTTTATTTAGTTTTATTGTAGTAATTGTTATTCTTTTTTTTTATTCTTACTTATTTTCATTTTGCTGTTTATTCGTTTTCTTATTTTCATTTTATTGTTCAATAATTTTCCATTCATTCTTATTTATTTATCGCGTTGGTGTATTTCATTTATTTGCTATTCTCTTAGGTATTTCACATTTGCATTAATTAATCTTCAAATCATTGGTTGCTATTTTATCATACTAGTTTAATGTTCACCTCAGCAGTCAACTGGCTTATGTCTAAACAATGTCTACCACTGTTTTAGCCAGACTTAGTTATGAGACTTGTAATTCAGTATCCATTACGTACCGTTTATCAGTGTAATTTGTGGTAATGGACTGCCCAATGTAATTATATATATTGTCTTACTGAAAAAAATGCGGTGTATCCAAGATTAAGTTTTATAGAGTTTGTATTTAAGGATTATTCTCCTATACTTCTCTTAGATTCTGAATATATTTTTGTTTTATTATTTCAGTGTATTGTAATGTGTAGTTAGTTACACTATAGATATATAATAATTGCTTTAATTTTGGTTGGGAGTGTGGAAGGTGTTGTGGTGTGTGATGTACAGGTGTGTACAGGTGGTGGTTACACCTGACTTCGAGGCAGGTGTGTATAGGTGCCAGATACACCTATGGTTACAACACAGGTGTATCCGGCAGCAGTAGTAACAAAGGGGCTATATGGGCTCCGGCGGCCATGTCGTGACACCCGCCGGCAGAATCCCCCGGTGAAAAAGGGAAACAAGATGGCCGTCCCCCATTCAATATGTAAATAACTCGACCTGAAATGTTGTTTATTGGACATTTTTCTCATTAGGGAGTCGAACCCTTGTTTTGAGTTGGTGTTCAACTACCGTGGCTGACGGCCATCACCTGTGATTCAACTGGTAGAATTAAGTGTAATAATAATAATAATAATAATAATAATAATAATAATAATAATAATAATAATAATAATTAACGGTTTATTGAAAGAGCTTGGCAACCAGAAAGCTGAAAATATACAGTTACATATTTGGGGAATGGGTTTCGAATTACAAATAATATACAAGTAACATAAGTGATACAAATAAGATATATAATAACTAGATGGGGAAAAGCTCAAACTACAGTGCATTTCAACATAGTGACAGTGCAAGAAGTAGTATTTACTGGGAGTGAATACACTGGTTTATTACAAGTTATTGATAATTTTCACAATGGTTGGGACTGGGCTGTTCTTATAGCCATCAGTTCGTGCACTTATGGGCTGGATGCGGTTGTGGTGTCAAACAGCAATTCTCGGGCTAGGGATCTCAGGTGGTAGTAGGAGCCGGTGTCGAGGATGGTGTAGAAGCTTCTTAGCAAATTTGCAGATGTGGTCGTGGTGATGGTCAGTGAGAGTCGAAAGGGTCAGTGTGTTGAGCGCTTCTTGATATGTGGAGTAGGAAGGAGAGAGAATAATCTTGCATGCCCTCTTTTGCACTTTTACTAGGTGGGCATCTTATCAAATGAACCCCTGTCCTAATGGGCCCTAGTCCTAATGGGCCCCAGTCCTATTGGGTCCCAGTTTTAATGGGCCCCAATTCTAATTGGTCACATTTCCAATGGTTCTCAGTCCTAATGAGCCTCAGTCCAAAGATACCACAGGCCTAATGGTTCCAGTCTTAATAGACCTCAGTCTTAATGAGTCCCAATCCTGACGGCTCTCAATACTAATGGGCCTCAGTCCTAATAGTTTAAGGTTGGGATCCATTAAGACTGGCTTCTATTTACCTTACAAGCACTGTGTTCTACCGTGTCATCCCGTGTGTGTGTGATTTCCCGTGTCAGGTGGTATAATACGCAGGTGAGTGGCTGCCAGGTAGGGTGGGTGAGGGTGGGCACCTTGATGCAGGGGAAGGTGAGTTCCTGATGCTGATTCACACCAGTGTCATGATGAGGTAATCTTATCACCTTATTAGTGTACGATGAGTGGGTGGGCGTGGTGTGGAGGGGTGGGGCGCGTAAGGGGTAGGCAGCAAGGGGCGTGGTGTATGGTGGGGGGAGGGTAAGGGGCGTGTAGGGGTAGCTAAGTGGGCGTGTTGAGTTGGGCAAGAGGGAGGCGTGGCGGGTGTAGGGGCGTGTATAGGAGGCGGGAAGTGGTGATGGCGCGCGCCACTAATCACTCTGACCTTACTGAACACAACCCATTATACAGCATAATTAGTGTTGCTTCCATCAGCCTCACACAGTCAAACACACTATTTACATTTTCTCTTCACATATATTTTATTTTATTCGTTTCAAGTGGGACTCGAATTTCAGCCTTGGAGTCGAAGAGGAATATTTTTAGGAGAAGTTGAAAAGAAATCGTGTTTAGTTGAAGACGAATGTGTTCTTATATAAAAGTGAAGGAATTAACCAGACGTGTTTGATTGTTTGGGAGTCTCTATCTCTCACACTCGAGTCCAAGATGTCCCCCTTGAGGACGGTGTTCGTGTAGCGCCGTCAAACTCGCTCTTGGTTTTTATTCAGCAGGAAGAGCTACACCCGCCACCTGGTGTTGGCCGTGTCTGGTGACCATCATATTAACAAGGCCGCTCTCTCGTGCCTTGTCCACACGCCACCCCCCACCTCCATATTGTACCGTTTTGTCCTTTATTAACGGTGGTGTTACTACAGGCAGCGTGGTGTGGGGGGAGGGACGCTGCTTCACATTGTTCAGTCTTTGACGTGTAACACAAAACGTGAGATGTTGTAGTCCTTCACTACCTCACAACACACACACATCTCCTAGTTACCACATGCTGTTGTTATTAAAGCTCCACCAATGAGTACGCGTCGCTGTCTCGTCCTTTGCTCCGCCGACCATTACAGTGTGTAGCTGTAGGACTCGCCGCCGTGTTTGTTTCATGTAGCGACAATAAACTCCCGGAAATAGAATCACTATACCCAACCTGATCTAATTAAGGACACGTTAGGCTTTGTAAGATAATTTAGTTTGAAGTGTTGTGAATCTCCGTGGGTGTTATAGATTCACTTGGTATACTACATGTGTAAAGTCAGGATATATACAATGTGTGTTGATTTTTCTACCCGTGTGTTAAATATTTTTGTGGGGAGGGGAGGTATTTTCCTGTCGGTTTCCACTCTAGCTTTCCACCAATGTTATTTCACCCTTCTAGATTTCTATACCCTTTGATCCACCTTACCTAAGAGTGGAATGAGATAAATAGAATTGGTGGAGTGGAATGTCTGTATAATTGATGTCAGGATCCAACTCTGCCCTGGACGACACAGGATTGATCGGCACTGGTGTTGTAAGACTGTACAGAAAACCGCCTCTTGTGTTGTTCCCACGTATTAAAGAGCGATGAAGGTAAACTGAACAAGCACGCTGGGCAATGCTCGTTGTTGTAGTGGAATACACACGAAACCCAGTCAGTTGAGGGTGTAAATCTTCGCCTGCCTCTGGAATGCACTAGACACGCTATGCTCATTCCTTCTCCTTGATTAGCCATAACATCAGCAGTACTGTATACCCCTTCAATAGGTGACAATAGTGCATAGGGGTGAATTTCTAAAATTGATGAAATGGAATGGCCATTGGTCCAATACTGCGTACCCATGAAAAAAGTTCACAGGCGAAATCCTGGGTCATTTGGACAATATTTAGAGGTAGCTCAAGTCAATTGAAGTTTTATCCTTTTGGCAAAAAATACGAATATTCATAATATGCCGGTTTATTTTAAAATTTACATATTGAGCAAGTTTATGTGTACACTGTACATATAAATGATTAATTCCTTTTTAAAATGAAACTGCAGTGAACACGCTTACATCAATGGGTGGGAGAGGTGTGGACAACCCATTCATTGTTTTCGCTTTTTGCTTGTAAGGTCCTGTTTTGATGTCCCTGGTTGTGACCGCCTTTGCTCTTCAACAACCTGCAGCAGATGTTGACGCTGGTCTTCACTCTTCGTGATCTTGCTGTTGAATGCCTGTATCAAGGCAATCCCTCTCTCTGCAGTGTCGTTGATGACTCTGAGACCACCCACAACTGCGACGCCAGTTTTGAAGTCTTCATCATCAGACCATGTGTCAGGTTCCTTGGACAAAAAAGAAGTCTTCATTTTGAGACTTTCAAATAGAAAGTTTGATCCTCTAGAAGCAAAGTCTGAGAGCTGCTTTGTGGGAAGGGAAGATGTGGCAGGAAGAGCAGCACGTTTGGTGAATCCTCGGTCGCCTTCCTCTCAACGATTGCCCGAACTATGTTTGTCTTCATTGTTGCATTAACTTGTGGATCTAAGAGTGCAAGACCCACCAAGCCTTCACTGAGGTACCACAGGTGACGACCGAAGACTGTGAGACATGTTCTTGATATTTTGACGTCGTGGTACTCTGACAGGTCTTGGAGGAGCCGCAAATCATTAGCAGGAGCGGAGGATGGAACGGAGGCCGTGAACCATGCACTGACATACACCTCTAGCACAAAGAATGTGAATCGTTTCAAGCCTAATGTCTCACGAGCAGTTAGTTTAAACTGATTAGCAAAAATCAGGATCTTCATGACATAAATGAGCTTAGCCATCCACCGTGCTCGGTGAAGTGCTCCAGGCCGTCGGAGATTAAACTTGGGTAGAGCTCCATCGAGACACCTGATTGCTAGCTCCAGTACCTCATGGTAATCATCACGTGGCTGCTGCTTCTTGCCCAGATGATGTTTCCAGCAACAGATGAGGTCATCTCGTTTCTCGTACAAACTTGGAGGGAGGTCTGAGAGAGGGCTGTAGTCATCTTAACTGATGTCCTTCCACTTATGCTTGAAGCGAGAGAAGAGAGTATTATCTGGTCCAGAGGAAGGCCCCATGCATTCCACATACGCTTTCTCGGCAACAAGCTCAAGGATGTGGTGACGACACGCGAGATGCAGAAGACGGCGGCCGAGTTTCTGCTCCAGAATGACACATGCCCCCGACAAGTGCCCAGTGTTTGAAGCTGTTGTGTCAAAACTGAGTGCTGAAACATTCTCTGATATTTTCCACTCTTCCAGCGCTGCACTGACTGCTGTAGCAATGGCCTGTCCAGTCCCTGACAATAGTTTCGGGACACCAAGCAGCTTTTCAGTATTGATTCCGGAGACAAGAATGGCGATTCAGTCAACACTCGCTCCTTGTTCATCAGGAATAATTTTTCCATCCCAGTGCACAGTGAGCACTTCACTAGGTTGAAATTTTTCTTTAATTTCGTTGGCAATCCCAGAACGGTGGGTCGCTCGCGAAGTACGCACTGTCTCATAGTTTAAAACTAGTTCCATTGGGTCATGACCTAGACTAGCAGCCATGGCACTGACGATCCGGAGAGCAGAGCGGTGACTGATCCCAGTGCGGTCCAATGTACTTGACAATTCAGGGGTGATAACTTTGAGAGTAGCACGTTTACGATTGGAAGAAGATACCACTGGTGATATCGCTAGGGAACTTGTAGATGATGACGAGCTTGATTGTGATTCTGTTTCAGACGAAGAACCCAACTCATCATATTCAAGAGCAGAACTGGCTTGATTCTGTTGTAGAGATTGCTTACTCTTGCTTTCTTCCCGACGCTTGATGGAACAAGCAATCTTTTTGTCTACTCCTGCCATTACACCTCTTCTCCCTTTTTCTCGTTGCGCTGCCAGGAATGCTCGGTCTTCTTTGATGGTCAAGAGCTGCATTGCCTTGGGGTGGGCAACATCGAAGAGGTCCTCTAACTCATCACAAAAAGTTTCCTCTTTCTTACGTTATGTGTCTGTAGTGCGAGTGCAGTTTTTCTTAAGTCCCTTCCACATTAAAAAAAGATCCACTACCTTTCGTCCAATACTCTTCTCAGTTATGGTAGGAATCCGTGCTTTATTCCAGAAACTAATAACCGATGCTGCAACTTCACTGGCAGAATCATTCACTGTTTTCTTATGTTCATTGTGACCGTGGAAAAACAGACGTAGAACATCTCCTCTTGAAGGAAGTTGTGCACCCGTGATTTCGGTTATGTGTTGACCAATGAGCCAAACTTCAGTTTTTGAATGTGTACTCTCCATTGAACCTGAAACAAACAAAAACATTTATGTAACTTATGTTGTTACTGTTATGCAAACAACAGCACCCATAAAACATACGGCATGCAAGATCACTTGTATAAAGTTTTTAAAGTGTTATATACCTAAATTGATGCATTGATTTTAGACAAAGACAATGGTACTAACCGTAATACTGCAACAAAAGCGACGCACACACACCCACTGTCACGTCTCACACACAACTGATGCTACTGTACCAGTCAGACACTGGCACACAACCTCTTCCCCCTACCCCGACTGACACCCGCCTCTCCCTCCCCTCTGCATTGCCAATAGCTGCACCAGCCAAAATACTCATTACTCATTTTTAGAAAAAATGTTAGGAACAACTTTAGTTTGAATTTGCATTCTACATATACCTGCAAAGTTTCATAGTAATCGGTTCATAAATAAAGAAATTAGAAAAAATCAATAATAATTTCAGTAGTGTTAACTTCAAATGGCTTGAGCCACCTCTAAATATTGTCCAAATGACCCAGGATTTCGCCTGTGTTCTTTTTTCATGGGTACGCAGTATTGGACAAATGGCCATCTAAAAATAAAAACTTTCACTTTTTATTGTCACCCTACGCGGCCTTCATCTAGAAACCTTTTTAGATCAGTGTTTATCATCTATTGCCCACAAATTTGATGTACTTGGGTTCTGTGAGACCATACTCACTAACGATATTGACCATTTGTATAACATTCCTAATTATAATAGACACTGCATCAACATGTCACGACACAGTGGTGGTGTCGCCCTATATGTTGATATCAAGTATAACACTTCTGTAAGAGATGAATTAAAGGTTCAGGAGTGTATAATATGGACACGAAGTAGTACCTTAAGCTGTGTATTCTTATATTAATCTATTAATTATGTTTAGTAAAGTATTACAGAACATGTATTAATCCTATGTAATATTTCCATTTATTATGCACCATGTTATGTATGTGAATTATCATATTTACATTTTATGTATTCAGCTTGTGAATGCTGGCATCTGTACATGCCAGTGTGGAGTGATACAAAGAGTTGAGATCACCAGTCCTTATGGTGTGGAAGCGAGTTTCTTTGTCCATCTGTATTCATCTCCCGTACGAGAATAAGAACCTATTTTCAAAATAACAAGTGTTTGTGTATACCCTCAGTAGTGTAGAACATTTTGGGGGTACCAAAGACAAACATAGATGGCGCAGTGAGATTTCTCAGTGAGATTCAAAGGACTACAAGCCTCAGGACTTACAGTGTTGTGAAGTGCTATGCTGTGTACAGTGCTGTGCTGTGAAGTGTTTTGTGAAGTGCTGTGTTGTGTATTTTAATCAGAATTGTCTGTGCAAACTGCAGTCAGATGACTAAGGGAGCTTGTCCAGCAGTACGTGCACTCTCGTCTCCGGTCATTAGGTAACTGACCAGCGAGCAAACTTCGGTTCAGTGGCGCGACTCTGCCCAGCTGCCAGCGCGCGCCAAGCCTCCCGGCAAAGAGCCATATACACACACACACGCATTCACAGGCCCACCTTATATTAAATTCTTGAGAATTACTTTAGACTTCTGTAATTCTGTGCATAGATTACGAGGGGTTGACCCGGTCTTTGCACAGATAGCGTACAGAAGCTGTCGGCATGTCTCACAGGGATCAAAATGATACCCTGGACGATGGGGTTATGAGTTTAAGCTTGGGAGACCTCGCCCCACCCACACTCAGGCCCCACGCTCCCCACAGTGACAACGCCCAATCACCCACAGAATCGCCTCATTCGTCGCGAGCAAGCTCTCCTGCGGTGCCTGCGTCCACAGATCTCCTTCAACTGATTAAGTGGATGGAAACTTATCGACGCCAGGACTATGTTGCAAGGAGAGAAGAGGAAGAAATTCGGTACAGAAAGTCTGAAAGACAATGCCACGAAGATGAACAAAGACGCAGAGAACTAGAAGATATACGTAGAAGTAAGGATGACCTGAGAAGAAGAGAGGATCAGGCCAGATTTGAAGTCTTGATTTCCCTGTTAGCCTCCCCACAACGATGCAAGAGCTTACCTTCTCAAGAAGTTTGCTGACGTGTTGGTTACGAAGAAATCTTTAGGATCCACACCACTCAAGCCGATGGTGGGTCCACCTATGAAGATTCATCTTAAGGATGGTGCCACACCTTTTGCCATCCACACCCCTCGTTTGATTCCTCACGCCTACAAGGAGCTAGTTAGACAAGAGCTTGACTCCATGGTTGCTCAGGGAATCATCAAGCCGTCCGGAGACGAACCTTCACCTTGGTGCCACCCTCTCGTCCCCGTCACCAAACCTCGTGGTGGAGTACGAATCACCACCGATCTGTCAAAACTTAACCAGCAAGTTTCCCGTCCAGCCCACCCTTCACCCACACCCTTCGCAGCTGCTCGAAATGTGGACCCGAAGGCGAAGTTTTTTACAACGATGGACGCCTTATGTGGTTATTGGCAGATCGAGTTGGCCGAAGAAGACCAGCATTTGACTACATTCATCACACCATATGGAAGATATCAGTATTGCAGAGGCCCCATGGGATTTGCCGCTACGGGCGATGCATTCTGTTAACGTGGTGACGCGGCCCTTCAAGGAGTCACGAATTGTGTCAAGGTGGTTGATGATATTTTACTCCATGATGAAGACGACTGGAGCCACCTCTCCCGAATATATGAAGTTCTCACCAGATGTCGAAAGTACGGGATTACCCTCAACGCTGACAAGTTTGTAGTCGCCGCACCATCAGTGAACTTCTGTGGGTACACTCTCTCAGCATCAGGTATCGCAGCTGACCCGGAGAAATTAAGTGGAATCAGGGATTTTCCAACCCCTGCCAACCTGACAGACCTCCGTTCTTTTTTGGGTCTGGTCAATCAGCTGGCTGAATTCTTACCTGACATCTCCGCCGCAGCCCAGCCGTTACGCCCCCTGCTGAGCCCCAGGAGGACATTCCTGTGGACCCCAGATCATCAAGAGGCCTTCCAGCGAGTCAAGGAAGCCCTCTTAAGTCCACCTGTCCTCGCCTGTTACGACCCAGCCCTACCCACCGTCCTCCAGACTGGTGCCTCCAGACTCTACGGCGTTGGTTACGCCCTTCTGCAGGACTATGGCGGTGGACAACTCCGCTTAATTCAGTGTGGATCCCGGTTCCTGACGGACGCCGAGACCTGATATGCCACGATTGAGCTGGAGATGTTGGCTGTTGTCTGGGCGATGGCGAAGTGCCGCTTCTACCTGATAGGCCTTCAGCACTTCACCCTCTTCACGGGTCATCGCCCTCTTATACCTATTATCAATCACTACTCTTTGGATGCAGTAGAGAATCCTCACCTTCAACGTTTGAAAGAGAAGCTCTCGCCTTATTTCTTCACGGCTGTGTGGCGTGCGGGTAAGCTGCTGTGCATCCCGGATGCCCTGTCCCGCGCCCCTGTCAGTCGCCCCACCCCAGAGGACGAGATGTTGTGTTCTACAGCTGCTGCATCCCTCAAGTCAGTAGTCTCATTGAAGGCCGTCTTCACATCAGAAGAGTCTACAGCACCGGATGCAGACAAGACCCTTGAAGATTTCCGCACCGCAGCCAGGGCCGACCCTTCCTATATCCGACTCGTCGACTGTGTGTCCCAGGGATTTCCATCTAACCGATACGACCTTCATGAATCGCTACTCCCGTACTGGAAGATACGCGAGGACCTCTATTGTGAAGGAGACCTCGTTTTGTATGGTCCACGAGTAGTCATTCCTGCTGCCCTACGCCGCCGTGCCTTGACCCGCCTTCACGACAGCCATCGAGGAGTGGAGGCCACCAAGCGACGGGCGAAGCAGAGTGTATTTTGGCCCGGAATCGACGCGGACATTGCAAGTACCGTCCGTGCCTGTGAGCCGTGCCAGATTCTGCAACCCAGCCAGCAACAGGAACCTTTAATGTGCGACGATAACCCTTCAAGACCCTTCGAGTCTGTGTCGGCCGACTTCTTTGCAGTGGCAAGGAAGTCCTTCCTCGTCATTGCCGACCAATTGTCTGGATGGCCTGTTGTCGTCCCGTGGTAGTGATACAACGGCTACTGCTACCATCCGGAATTTCAGACATTACTTCAGAGAAGTTGGTGTACCCCTCCGCCTCAGGACTGATGGAGGACCCCAGTTCACCAGCCACGAGTTCCAGGACTTCATGGACCGTTGGGGAGTCCGTCATGTCGTGACCTCGCCCCACTACCCCCAGGCGAATGGACACGCTGAAGCTGCAGTCAAGACTGTTAAACACCTGATCCTTAAGGTGTCACCCTCAGGAAATATTGACTGCGAGGATTTCGATCGAGGCTTGTTAGAGTTACGCAACACCCCAAACTTCACCGGACGCTCCCCAGCCCAGGTTCTATATGGACATCATCTCAGGTCTTGTGTTCCTGCCCACCCGAAGTCTTTTTCTCAAGAATGGCAAGCCAAGACTGAAGAATGTGACCGCCGTGCAGCAGAACGAGCCGCAGATGTCGCTGCTCGGTACGACTGTCATGCCCGCCCCCTTCCCAGGTTGAGTATCGGCCAGCAGGTCAGGATTCAAGATCCGGTATCTCACCGCTGGGACAAGGTTGGGGTTGTCATGGGTATTGGCCGGTCCAGGGACTACCAAGTGCGTCTTCCTGGTGGTAGAGTATGGTGGAGGAACCGTCGTTTCCTCCGACCTGTGGAGCTGCCTAGTGTTGACCCTTCCCCAGTTGAGTCCCCTAATGTTGATGTCTTTACAGTAAATCCATCCCCACCTTGTGTTTCTGCCCCAGTACTCCGCAGGTCTGAGCGACTCAGAAACAAAAGGTCCGCTCAAGATCAAACTATGAGCATATAGGGGGGAGGGAGGTGTATAATATGGACACGAAGTAGTACCTTCAGCTGTGTACCCTTATATTACTCTATTAATTATGTATTACAGAACATGTATTAATTCTATGTAATATTTCCATTTATTATGCACCATGTTATGTATATGAATTATCATATTTACATTTTAT
>NW_024752550.1:0-5285 GCF_018991925.1 Homarus americanus
CAGCACCATGACCCGGAGTGTGAGGGCCGGGCACCCCTTCAGTGTCATGAACCGGGGTGTGACGGATGGGCACCCCTTCAGTGCCATGAACTGGCCGGGCTCGATTTCAGTGCCAGGAATCGGGGTGTGAGGGCCGGGCACCCTTTCAGTGCCATGAAACGGGGTGTGAAGGCCGGGCACCGCTACAGTGCTGTGAACTGGGGTGTGAGGCCCGTGCACCACTCCAGCACCATGACCCAGGGTTTGAGGGCCGATCACCCTTTCAGTGCCATGACCCGGGGTGTGAGAGCCAGCCACTCCTTCAGTGCCATGACCCGGGGTGTGACGGCCGGGCACCCCTTCAGCCCCATGTCCCGAGGTGTGAGGGCTGGTCACCCATTTAGGTCAATAACCAGGTGTGTGAGGGCCGGGCACACCTTCAGTGCCATGGCCAGGGGTGTGACGGCTGGGCACCGCTTCAGTGACATGACCCGGGGTGTGAGGGCCGGGCACTCGTTTAGGTCTATGGTCAGGGGTGTGAGGGCCGGACACCCCTTCAGTGCTATGACCTGGGGTGTGAGGGCCGAGCACCCTTTCAGTGCCATGAGCCGGGGTGTGAGAGGCAGCCACTCCTTCAGTGCCATGACCTGAAGTGTGACGGCCGGGCACCCCTTCAGCCCCATGTCCCGAGGTGTGAGGGCCGGGGACACCTTCAGTGCCATGGCCAGGGGTGTGAGGGCCTGGCACCCCTTGAGTGCCATGAAACGGGGTGTGAGGTCCGGGCAACCCTACAGAGCTATGAACCGGAGTGTGAGGGACGGGCACCCCTTCACATGACACGGGGTGTGAGGGCCGGGCACCTTTTCAGTGCCATGACCCGGGGTGTGAGGGCCGGGCTCGATTTCAGTGCCATGAATCGGGGTGTGAGGGCCGGGCACCCTTCCAGCACCCTGATCCGGGGTATGAGGGCCGGGCACCCCTTCAGTGCTATGACCCGTGGTGTGAGGGCCGGGCAACCTTTCAGTGACATGACACCGGGGTGTGAGGGCCGGGCACCCTTTCAATGACATGACCCAGATGTGTGGGCAGCGCACCCTTTCAGTGCCATAACCCGGGGTGTGAGGGCCTGTCACTCCTTCAGTGCCATGACCCGGGGTGCAAAGGCCGGGCACTCGTTTAGGTCTATGACCAGGGGTGTGAGGGCCGGGCACCCCATCAGCACCATGACCCGGGTTTGTGATGGCCGGAAACCGCTTCAACCCCATGACCCGGGGTGTGAGGGCCGGGCACCCCTCAGCCACCATGACCCGGGGTGTGAGGGCCGGGCACCGCTTCAGTGCCATGAATCCGGGTGTGAAAGCCGGGCACCAATTCAGCACCATGCCCCGGGGTGTTAGGGCCGGGCATCCCTTTAGTGACATAACCTGGGGTGTGCGGGCCGGGCACCCTTTCAGTGCCATGAATTGGGGTGTGAAAGCCGGGCACCCCTCCAGCACCATGACCCGGAGTGTGAGGGCCGGGCACCCCTTCAGTGACATGACCCGGGGTTTGAGGGCCGGGCACCCCTTCAGCACCATGACACGGGGTGTGAGGGCCGGGCACCCTTTCAGTGCCATGACCCGGGGTGTGACGGCCGGGCACCCCTTCAGCCCCATGTCCCGAGGTGTGAGGGCCGGTCACCAATTTAGGTCAATAACCAGGTGTGTGAGGGCCGGGCACACCTTCAGTGCCATGGAAAGGGGTGTGTCGGCTAGGCACCGCTTCAGTGACATGACCCGGGGTGTGAGGGCCGGTCACTCCTTCAGTGCCATGACCCGGGATGTGAGGGCCGGGCACTCGTTTAGGTCTATGGCCAGGGGTGTGAGGGCGGGCACCCCTTCAGTGCTATGACCTGGGGTGTGAGGGCCGAGCACCCTTTCAGTGCCATGAGTCGGGGTGTGAGGTCCAGCCACTCCTTCAGTGCCATGACCTGAAGTGTGACTGCCGGGCACCCCTTCAGCCCCATGTCCCGAGGTGTGAGGGCCGGCCACCCGTTTAGGTCTATAACCAGGTGTGTGAGGGCCGGGCACACCATCAGTGCCATGGCCAGGGGTGTGATTGCTGGGCACCTCTTCAGTGACATGACCCGGGGTGTGAGGGCTGGCCACCCCTTCAGTGACATGACCTGGGGCGTCAGTTACGGGCACCCCTTCAGTGCCATGAGCCGGAGTGTGAGGGCCGGGCACCCCTTGAGTGCCATGAAACGGGGTGTGAGGGCCGGGCACAACTACAGAGCTATGAACCGGGGTGTGAGGGCCGGGCACCCCTTCACATGACACGGGGTGTGAGGGCCGAGCACCAGTTTAGGTCTATAACCAGTTGTGTGAGGGCCGGGCACCCCTTTAGTGCCATGAGCCGGGGTGTGAGGGCCGGGCACCCCTTTAGTGCCATGAAACGGGGTGTGAGGGCCAGGCATCCCTACAGAGCTATGAACCGGGGTGTGAGGGCTGGGCACCCCTTTACATGACACGGGGTGTGAGGGCCTAGCACCTTTCCAGTGCCATGGCCCGGGGTGTGAGGGCCGGGCTCGATTTTAGTGCCATGAATTGGGGTGTGAGGGCCGGGTACCCCTCCAGCACCATAACCCGGGGTATGAGGGCCGGGGACCCCTTCAGTGCTATGACCCGGGGTGTGAGGGCCGGGCACCCTTTCAGTGACATGACACCCGGGTGTGAGGTCTTGGCACCCTTTCAATGACATAACCCGGGGTGTGTGGGCCTGGCTCCCTTTCTGTGCCATAACCCGGGATGTGAGGGCCGGTCACTCCTTCAGTGCCATGACCCGGGGTGTGAGGGCGGGGCACACCTTCAGCCCCATGACCCGGGGTGTGAGGGCCGGGCACTCGTTTAGGTCTATGACCAGGGGTGTGGGGGGCCGGGCACTCTGTTTAGGTCTATGACCAGGGTGAGGGCTGGCACCCCATCAGCACCATGACCTGGGGTGTGATGGCTGGAAACCGCTTCAACCCCATGAGACCTGGGGTGGGAGGCTGGGCACCCTCAGCCACCATGAGACCTGGGGTGTGAGGGCCGGGCACCCTTTCAGTGACATGACCCGGGGTGTGAGGGCTGGGCACCCCTCCAGCACCATGACCCGGAGTGTGACGGCCGGGCACCTTTTTAGTGCCATGACCCGGGGTGTGAAGGACGGGCACCCCTTCAGTGTCATGAATCGGGTTGTGAGGGTCGGGCACCCCTTCAGTGCTATGACCCAGGGTGTAAGGGCCGGCATCCTTCAGTGACATGGACCTGGGGGTGTGGAGGCCGGGCACTCTTCCCCAGTGCTATGACCCGGGGTGTGAGGCCGATCACTCCTTCAGTGCCATGACCCGGGGTGTGAGGGCTGGGCACCTTTCTGGAAGTGCTAATCTGGTGAGGGGCCGGCTTCAGTCCCATGACCCGGGGGGGTGAGGGCCGGGCACTCGTTTTGCTCTATGACCAGGGGTGTGAGGGCCCGGCATACCTTCAGTCCCATGGCCAGGGGTGTGAGGGCCGGGCACCTCTTTAGTGACATGACCCGGGGCTTTAGGGCCGGGCACCCCTTCAGTGCCATGAGCCGGGGTGTGAGGGTCTGGCATCCCTTTAGTGCCATGGAACGGGGTGTGAGGCCCGGGCACCCCGACAGAGCAATGAACTGGGGTGTGACGGCCGGGCACCTATTCATTGCCAAGACCCGGGGTGTGAGGGCCGGTTACCCTTTCAGTGCCATGAATAGCGGTGTGATGGCCGGGCACCCCTTCAGCTCCATGACCCGTGGTGTGAGGACCAGGAACCGCTTCAACCCCATGACCCGGGGTGTGAGGGCCGGGCACCCCTTTAGGTCCATGACCCGGGGTGTGAGGGCCGTGCACCACTTCAGCGACATGACCCGGGGTGTGAAGGATGGGCACCCTTTCAGTGCCATGAATCGGGGTGTGATGGCCGGGTACCCCTTCAGCTCCATGACCCGTGGTGTGAGGACCGGGAACCGCTTAAACCCCATGACCCGGGGTGTGAAGGCCAGGCAACCCTTTAGGTCCATGACCCGGGGTGCGAGGGCCGTGCACCCCTTAAGTGACATGACCCGGGGTGTGAGGGCCGGGCACCCGTTTAGTTACATGACCCGGGGTGTGAGGGCCGGGCACCCTTTCAGTGCCATGACCCGGGGTGTGAGGGCCGGGCTTCCCTTCAGTGACATTACCTAGGGTGTGAGGGCCGGGCACCCTTTCAGTGTCATAAACCTGGTTGTGAGGGACGGGCACCCCTGAAGTGCCATGAAACGGGGTGTGAGTGCCGAGCACCCATACAGTGCTTTGAAAAAGGGTGTGTGTGCCGGGCACCCCTTCACATGACCCGGGGTGTCAGGCCGGTCACCCCTCCAGCACCATGACCCGGGGTGTGAGCGCCGGGCACCCCATAAGTGACATGAACCAGGGTGTTAGGGCCGGGCACCCCTTCAGTGCCATGAGACGGGGTGTGAGTGCCGGGCACCCCTTCACATGACACGGGGTGTGAGGGCCTGGCACCTTTTCAGTGCCATGACCCGGGGTATGAGGGCCGGGCTCGATTTCAGTGCCATGAATCGGGATGAAATGGCCGGGCACCCCTCCAGCACCATGACCCTGGGTGTGAGGACCGTGCAGCCCTTCAGTACCATGACCCGGGGTGTGAGGGCTAGGCACCCCTTTTGTGCCATGATCTGGAGTGTGACAGCTGGGGACCCCTTCAGTGACATGACACGGGGTATGAGGGCCGGGAACCCTTTCAGTGACATGACCTGGGGTGTGAGGGCCGGGCACCCTTTCAGTGTCATAAACCTGGTTGTGAGGGACGGGCACCCCTTAAGTGCCATGAAACGGGGTGTGAGTGCCGAGCACCCATACAGTGCTTTGAAAAAGGGTGTGTGTGCCGGGCACCCCTTCACATGACCTGGGGTGTCAGGGCCGGGCACCCCCTTTCCAGTGCCGCCAAATCAGGCGTGTGGCCAGGCAGCCTTCAGCACCATGACCCGGTGTGAGGACAAACATGGTGCCTGCTTGCCCAGGGTGTGAGGGCCTGGAACCCCTTCAGTGCCATGACCCGGGGTGTGAGGGCCTGGAACCCCTTCAGTGACATGACCCGGGGTGTGAGGGCCGGGAACCGCTTCAACCCCATAACCCGTGGTGTGAAGGCCGGGCACCCCTTTAGGTCCATGACCCGGGGTGTTAGGGCCGTTCACCCCTTTAGTTCCATGACCCGGGGTGTGAGGGCCGGGCACCCCTTCAGTGTCATGAACCGGGGTGTGAGGGC
>NW_024752551.1:0-10503 GCF_018991925.1 Homarus americanus
ATCATCAGTCATTTCTCCTGTCGTAGTTTTAAGGGGACCTATTGTATCTCTAACCTTTGATTTATACAGTTGATAAAAAGCTTTGGGGGTATATTTCGATTCGTTTGCTACCTTGATTTCATAATTTCTCTTTGCTTTCCTAATTTCTGTTTATACCTGTCTTGTTAGGTTCTGATAGTAACCAAGTAAGTGATTTTCGCCTTTCTTAACTTTTCTATATACTCCTTTCTTTTTCCTAGAAGATCTAAGAGTCTATTATTCATCCATTTTGGTTGGTTCGTGTCGATCAAATTTTCTTTTGAGGATAATGTTTTGGGCATTATTGATTATGCATAATAAATTGTTCATAAGTAACATACTAAATTAAATTAGAGTTTATCCGTCCCTAAGTTGACAGTTTCCGGAGGTGTGGGGATTATCTTTGACAGGGTCGTATGAGTCTCTCCTTATGCTACGTAATTAGCATTCTAAAATCCGGGATCAAGGCCGAATTTTCCTTCTTCCTGCCATCCCATATTATGTTAAAATATATGACTTTATGATCACTGTTTCCTAGTTCGTCTCCAATCCCAACATCTTTTACTAGATTTTCATTATTACTGAGAACTAAATCGAGGATATTATTTCCTCTAGTGGGCAAGTTTATAAATTTATATATATAAAACTATCCTGTACTACTTCTATAAAATCTTCAGATTCATTATCGCTAAGTTGATTTTTCCAATCTATGCCTGAAAAGTTGAAATCGCCTAGAATACATACATTGTTTCTATCAGATGCCTTCTTTATTTCCTCCCATAGCAATTTACCATCGTTCCTACTCAAATTAGGTAGTCTATATATAACACCAATGACTACGGATTCACTGCCCTCACCAATCTACCCAAATACTTTCATTGCCGCTATTTGTTTTAATGTTTGATTTATTGCAGCCTTTTAATGACACCCTGATATACACTGCTACACCGCCACCTCTCCTTCCTACTCTGTCATATTTAAATAGGTTATATCCTGGAATATGAAATTCTGCTAAAAAATGCTTGCTGTTTGAATTTATCCATGTTTCCGTTATTGCAATTATATCTATGTTCTCTTTACTAACAATGGCCCTGAGCTGGTCCATTTTGTTACACAGGCTTCTACTATTAGTATAATAAACACTCAATATATTTCTTCCGTTTCTATCTGTTTTACATTTATTACTTTCATGTTTGTTATTATGACTAACTATATTTTCAGCATTATCTACTTCTGTTTCACTACTTCCCAGGACCTGCTTGTTTTTTGACTCCCATTTTCCCCGACCCCTCTCTACTGGCGAAACCCCCCCTTCGGAGTGACAATTTGACGCTCCAGGGATGCAGACAACGTCTTTACCCCCTCACGAGACAAGTGTACTCCGTCGCGACAGTACAGGTAGTCGTTGCCATAAAATCGTTGCCCGTCATCAATGAATGCCCAACCATTGTTTGCACAATGTTTTTCCAGTCGGCAATTAATAGCAATTGCCCTGGACAGCCATTCACGACCAACCCCTCTTCTAGGCAAGACACCACATACTATCGGGACCCTCCCCTATCTCTAATCTTCCCCAGCGCCTCCCTATACCTCTTGAAAAGTTCCTCACTCCTAACCTTACCTATGTCGTTTCCCCCCACACTAAGACACACTACTGGATTGGTACCCTCCCCTGACAAAACTCTGTCTAACCTCTCGGCTACATGCCCTATCCCAGCCCCAGGAAAACATACCCTAGTCCTACGTTTCCTATCTCTCGCACAAAAAGCCCGATCCATAAACCTCACCTGGCTGAAGATTGTGAAGTGAGATGCAGTGAAGATTGTGAAGCGAGATGTAGTGAAGATTGTGAAATAAGATTATAAAGTAAACTGTAGTAATTGAGGTTAAACGAACGCGGGTTATTCTGTAGTGTATCCGTGTCTTGTTAACGTGGAACCAACATGGCGGTGGTTCTCAATATACTGTAGATACGTTATTTTGCCGGGAATTTCTGTCAAAACAAAATATGAATCAACCATATTTAGCCTTAATTAACCTAACGGCTTTATTATATATTCTAAGTTTTTTAAGTTGGATAGATCAGATCAGGTTAGGTTAAGTCAGGTTAGGTTAAGTTAGGTTAGTTTTGTTAATTTTGCCACTTAGAGGCTAGTTTATTGTGCCCCCCATACTCATCCTGTCAGCTGTAGCACAGAGAGATTACAAAGTGGTGTTAGATGAGGTAGGTGGTTAAGTTAAGTTTCAATAGGTTAGGTTAGATTATGTCAGGTTGGGTTAAGTTAGGTTAGGTAGGTAATAAGTAGATAGGTTATGTTAGGTAGGTGGGAAAGTTAGGTTTGATTAGGTTAGCTTATGTCAGACGGGGAGGTTAGGTTAGATTATGTCAGGTTAGGTTAGATTATGTCAGATTAGGTCAGATTACGTCAGGTTAGGTTAGATTATGTCAGGTTAGGTTCGATTATGTCAGGTTAGGTTAGATTATGTCAGGATAGGTTAGATTACGTCAGGTTAGGTCAGGTCGTGTCGGGTTGGGATTCGTTATGTCGGGTTGGTGTCAGATTACGTCGGAGTTAGGTTAATTATCAGGTTAGGTTAGATTATGTCAGGTTAGGTTAGATTATGTCAGGTTAGGTTAGATTATGTCAGGTTATAGGTTTAGATTATGTCAGGTTAGGTCGAGATTACCGTCCAGGTTAGGTTAGATTATGTCAGGTTAGGTAAAGTGATGGGTAAATTGAATTAAGCAGTTGGAGTTAGGTGTAGGTTTTGGTGCTTTAAGACTTAAGTAATCCCGTAAAATTTTCATGTTAATTTTTGACACCATACATTATAATAATCCTTATAAACTATGTTAAGGAACTGTGGTGTCATTTTTTCTGAACGGTTTATTATAAGTTTTATGCCTTTAAAGAAGTTTTATTAAAGAGCGGCGTAATGAACCACAGATGTATTACCATTAAGTCCTAATTAACTTAAAACATGACTAATAACCTATGAACATGTAGTATTATATGATTACAATTTAACATAATATATCATGAATGCTGTTATAATATCATAAGTGTGTTACGAACATGGCTGCTCATATATGCCATCCTGTCTCTGGCAAAGAAGAGATTGCAGTAAGTAAAATTATTTGCTAAAGACAAATACTGGAAATTAAACATATACATATTACCATTATCTGAAAAGCTTAGAACCACCGTTTTATATTTCTTAAAAGTTTGTAGTGTTATACATCATGTGTAAACAAGTCACAAGTTATTATTTACGACATTGCTTCAGTCCTCGTCATCAGAGTCTTCTGTGTACAACAGATTCCTTCACCTTGTTTAGGCATTTCTCATCATCTGCTTGACAGTTACACATCTCGGTGCATGTCATGCTATTCATTCTGATTCTTTCTGTATGAACATGACAATGATCCACATTTCCTGACGCCACATCCACATTTAACAAGTTTTGTGATTGCTTCTGGAGCTGGTGGTTGGTCTGATATTACTAGTATGAAACAGTCATTGTCAATCTTCCAGCCATGCTCTAATTGTGAAAGCATTTCACTGTCTGCATCACAAGACCACAGAAAAGCTTGATACCTTCCTCTCAATATATGATACTTTAGAGTTGCTGCAGTCGCTGGTAGTTCTCCAGCTTCTGCCTGCGTTTTCTTGAAGAGATGCCATCTAAGTTATGACAGTTTAGTGAAAGTCATTCGTGGACAGTAGAGCTTAAATACAAATTCCTTTAGACCAATAAACATGTCTGCTGGAGGGCATTTGGTCTACTCAGCATCTGGAATGCATCTCGGACTTTTGTGTTAGATTTCATCAAAGTGCTCCAACATGCTTTCTTTCCTTTGCCAACAAATTTTCCAATGCAGTCAGATCCTGTGAAGGCATGGAAACCTGTAAGGCTCTCTGCCCAATGTGTCGTCGCTCACCAGTTCCTGTTTTCATACTTTTATTTTCTCCAAGTTGAGGCTGCTTTAATATGCCAAACACATCAGTGTCTGGTGACTTGATATGTCCAGTGCTGCCCTTCTGTGATGCATATACTGTATGTCCTGCTTAAGTTCTATAACTTGTGATAGCAATTTGATGGTTGAAGTCTTATTTGCTGCTTTCCACGACAGAAGATTAACCTTGGACATCTTTTCCCAGATGCTCAATGGACCAACAATACGTTTCTTGACAAAATTTTCATAATTTTGTCTTCCAACTTCATATGCACATAGATTGTCATATTTGGCATTTTCTGGCATTACAGCTCCAGTTACCAAGTTTAAAAGAGCATCATTTTCCTGGGATTACAGTCACCAATAACATTGTGTAGCTTCTGTACATCAGCATATTGACGGCTGACAATAGCTGTAGAGAGCTCATGATGTTCTGTTCTTTTGTAATCTTTATGGGTTTGATATTTTATGTAATGAACTTAATTTGAAAACCCAAATGGTAGTATATGATCTTTTTATCTGTTATCATAAATCCTCTAAATTCCATATCTCTTACTTCTCTGGACAAATCACGACCTTTATCCCATCAGAAAAAATATCTAATCTACACAGGTGCCAGGTTTAAAATAACGGATGGTAGTAGTTTGTTTCAATACTATTCAATATCAAAGAGTGTTTTTATTTTTAAGTATCTTAAGTATCTTTTTTCCTCACTCTTAAGTATCTAAGTATGATGTTTTTTCATTTTTAAGTAACTAACCATATTTTTGTTTTCATTATAAAATGTGATTGATATAGACAACAGAAGTAAATATCAGCTGGAGGTCGTAAACGAAGATGATGTGAAGTATTTTGACTCACTGTTCCCACGAACTAATTGCTTCTCTGGTTTATACCGAAGAAATAAAACCGTCAACGAACCATCCGATTCAAATGTGTCTTAGGCGATACAGGGTGTTTAGGCGTCATTCTGATACCAAGAATGACTTTGTGTGCTGTGGTGAAGCTGGGGGTAGGATAGGGTTGGGTTGGGTTGGGATGGGTTAGGATTACGCATGTGTGGGTATATTCTGTCGCATTTTATAGGTATCTTGCGTCTTTCTCTTTATTCCTTCTTTATCATGAGTATCTGTGCCTATTAATACACCACCTCGCAGGATAGTGGAAGAGGAATGGATAGTAACGAGATAATATTCTTCTTACATATACCTTAGCTTGATTACAGGTAACACCAGGTAGAAGTTACGTGACTCTTAAGAGTTTTCCTCGACTTGGCTGATTCAACTGTAAGACTTGCTGTATTTATCCTTATTAAAATCCTCCACCTGTAAGACCCTCCACTTGTAAGACTCTCCACCTGTAAGACCCTCCACTTGTAAGACTCTCCACTTCTCCACTTGTAAAACCCTTTATGGATTTGAAATACCTTCTCGTCTTGACTCCACTAGTACTGTACACACCCTCTCTAGCCTTAGTTTACAGTAATGTTGAAGTATATAATGAAGACTCACAGCTCATGGGTTAGAAAAACAAAAGATGCTTGTTTTATTTATATATTTATTTATAGCTTATTTTAGAATCCCCGAAAGTTAGAACAAAATGGCTGACGGGACTCACAAGCGGGCGATGTTTACAGTATGGACCAAGAATAAAAATAAATGAAAAATAAAATAAATAAATAAATAAATTGGTGCATTGTTTCTCCAGTGGTACAATGCAAGTATTCTCCCAGCATGGTGATCTTGATCATAGCCATCAGACTTCTTGGTGATTGATCATTACCTGGGTTAATTGGATTTAGAGCTCTACGATAAATATTAAAGGTGTTTTTTCTTCTGTTTGTGGCACTTGAGGTGTTTAGGTTAGGTTTAATTAAAATGGTTTGGATTATAATAGTTATATTAAAGTAAGTTAAGTTGAATTTGTTTTTTGATTTACCTCATCATCATTTTGAGATTTATTTTATCTTCAGGTTTCTAATTTGGATAAGTTTAGTTTAATTTAGATCATTTGATTTTACAAGGTCGTATTATAATGACTGGGAACCATATAGAAAACTGTTAGAGAAGTAAATATTTCTACGGCAGTGAATGAGTAAGTCAATAAGTGGTGTATAGAGCTGCTGACGCAACTTAAACAGTATATACTGTACATTATATGTTATCAGAGCTTTCCTGTTGTACGTAACCGCCTCCGTCAAAGTGTCTTACTGGCTCATGTGAAGATTAGCCTCTAGTTTATTTAACCTCAAGATTAACTACACTGGCACTGCCTGACCTGACCTGACCTGACCTACCCTACCCTACCTTACCTAACTTCAACCTAACAACTTCCCCGGTAGCGTTAGGTTAATCATTAATTAAAGCAAGCTGGAGATTCGTCATCAAATAATCTCATTGGTGAAGGCCTTCCTTACCCTTTTCAAAACAGGAGGAGACTTTTCATCCTGCAAATAATGATAAAACTGAATGTTGAATACCTTTTGTTTACCTTGACAGCCAGAACACATCTTAACACCATAAGACTATTCGCCTCAATACAATAATACAGTAATTGATTATTGTATTCTAATATAATTTACGGTGTATCTTGTGAACCAGATTTATTGTTTGACCTTAGTGAATGAGAAACTGGTTGAGGTGTATTGTGGTAAACATCCTTAAGAGCAGCTCTGTGTGTTCTTACGACCTCAAAGTAACACAAAAGGTAGCCAATATCTACCCTTGATCAGTCACTTTATGTAGATGTCAATTGTGTCATTTTTCTAGACTTAGTGCCCCCTGGAGGAGAAAGTAAATACAATGTTGATATATTTTGGTCTCAACACACACTAGTAGATTATTTTTCCTTTTTAACTAAATAATTAACACTATGAAGCTAACTAATTATATAACTCAAAGATGGTAACCAATATGGCGTCGATATTGTTCACATACTCTATGATAAATAAATGTATTGTCTGTTTAATTTTAGGGAAGAATTTACTTTATAAACTTTTGAGAATCTGGATACAGGAGTTTTGTCTTTGTGTGTGTGTGTGTGGTGATGATGACGCATACTTTCCTCTGCAGTGAAAAATATATCTTGACATTGCAAAGTTTAACTGTAAGCCGAAGGAACGTTTGTAATGTGACTTGTTATGTGAAATTGTAACTTGAAATTCTTTGTGAAAAAATATTTCCCTATAAAGTTTGGCAATAAATGAAGTATTACATCAAGGTGTAACTTGTAGTTCCTTGTGGAGTAATTACCTATGTGGACGATACAGCTACTCCAGGGTGTAAGACCTAGAGTAGAAAGTCTTTAGACCATACCTGAGGTTGAAAGACTCTTATAGTGGAACGTCTTAGGTATTGAAACTTTAATTACAGTAAATAAAATAGAATCTACCTAAACATTCCTTCACCTGGCGACAACTAATGATACAGGTGGTGTAATAGCTCTTTAAAATTCCTCCGTTTGATATAATAATGACCACACATGAACTTATAATGTGCAATATCTTGATAACACATTAGCTGCAACATTACACATAGTCCAGTGTATGTGTAGTGAGGGACATCTACCTAAATGAGTTACAGAATGTGGAGTTGAGGCAAAAAAAAGTTGGGACATGTTTGAGATCATCAGTTGACCCAAACGTTTATACTCAATATTGTTTTAATGGTATTTTAGAGCGACCGAAAAATGTAAACAAAATGGCCGGCTAGGTGACACATACCTAACAAGAAATAAACATGAGAACGAACACACACACACACACACACACACACACACACCAGTTTTACCCACATTATCACCAGACTATCGGCATACCTGGTCGGTGGACACCTGCCTCCTCCTCCTCCTCCTCACCTTGCTAATATGCTAATATGCTAATATGCTCTGGTATGTTCCAATCTATTTAAGATATGCTCCCATCTATCTTAAAGAGCTTATGCTAGGTTGGTCTGATATGCTCCTCAAAGACTATGCTGATATACTCTTGTCATCTGATATGCCATTATGTTCATATCACTCTAAAGGATATACTAATATGTTCTGATATGTTGGTATGGTTCTGTCTCTCAGAGGGTGTGCTGATGTACTATAAGAGCATATGGGGTATGCTGATATACTGGGTTATGTAGCTAGGCTCATATCTCTCTTACAGGTATGCTAATATACCCTGATATGCTTGCATCTATCTCTGAGCGTATACTGGTTGACTGTAATGACATAAGAGATATGCTGGTATGCTTCTAAGGGAATATGTTAACATACTCTAATAATAATTTGAAATGAGGTTAGCTATACCTTAGATTCAGGGGATATACTGATATGATATGAATTAACCTAGAAGTATACTGATATGTTCTCAAGGCATTCGGGGGATCTGTTAGTATGCTTCGACATACTTTCGGAACAAGGTAAACTGGACCTTCAGAAGATAGGGTGATATGCTGACATATTCTGATGGATCTAAGAGAGAGTGGAAGACTATGAGAGCTAGTTATTATACTCAGGTATGTTGATATCCCTTCATGGCACTTGGGATATATGGTAATATACTCCGATGTGTCTCTTTGGATATACTGATATGCCACTAATGGGTCCCCAGAAAGCAGGAGACAAGTTGATCTGCTTCGAGGACACTAATCTGTATAATGATTTTTTCCCTGACTGTTAAGAAGTATACTGGTATATTTCAAATGTTGCTTAGTATTATAGTATACTTTGGGCTGTTCTGAACATATTTCACAGCTGATTTTCAGAAATATATGCTGCTGTCACTGGCTTGTTTATTCCGGAGACATTGATTATACTTTGAGTATGTTGATATGCTTTGTTACCAGTCAAGGAATATGCTGATATGTTCTGACACTTCTCAGTGATTACCCTGATATACTTAGATACCTGACAATATTTATTGGAGTATAGTGTCCTATACTCTGATGTCATTCTAGTTGTGGTGTGGTGGATGTAATCCTAGACAAGGTTCTTGAAACTCCAGGGCACGAGCAGTAGGTATATTCAATAAGTGGTACAAGGCTGGGCGTGATAGCCAACCGATACAGGAGCGATTACTAGGGACCCCGGACCGTAGGTAGGCCGAGGCCGATCTGAGGGAAATTAGCTAGCCAGGCAAGGGGAGTTGCTAGACATTCCTAGGACAATAAATGAGTTCTTCTAATTACTCGACTAGCGCGGTACAGACATAGTACATCGGGACATAGTAAATGAACATAGGCATTAGACATAAGCATGGACATCAGACATGCTATAATAATATGTAGTAATACAGACATGTGAATAAATGGTACAATGAATGGTAACAAGAGTCCTGGTGTCAGGCGTGTTCACATATCTTGGTATGTACATATCTATACACCTCCCTCCCCCTTTACGCTCGTAGTGCAATCTCGAGCGGCTATGGACTCTTTTTCCATGAGTCGGGGGGAGCGGCGAGGGACAATGGGAGGGTCAACTGACGACCTTCGTTCCTGGTCTGGGCAAGGGGACACAGGGGACTGGGAGGAAGGTTCGTCACTAGAGGGTGGCACTGGGCGGAGGTGGCGTCTGTTTCGCCACCACACACGACCACTGGGGAGGCGGACTTGGTACGAACGAGGCTCGCCACGGCCCATGACGACCCCAACCTTGTCCCAGCGGTGTGACGTCGGGTCCTGGATTCGTACTTGCTGGCCGACTGCCAACCTGGGAAGGGGGCGGGCTTGGGCGTCATAGTGGCTTGTCACTTGGGCCATCCGGGCAGCCTCACGGCGGTCACACTCGTCCGCCTTGATCTGCCATTCATCTAAGAAGGACTGGGGGTGGGCAGGCACACAAGTACGAAGGGGGCGGCCATACAACACCTGGGCAGGAGAGCGTCCGGCAGGGGTAGGGGTGTTACGGAGTTCCAGTAGGCCCCTGTCGAACTCCTCGCAGTCCAGGTTCCCCGTCGGTGCTGTCTTGAGGATGAGGTATTTTCCGGACTTTACCGCTGCCTCGGCGTGGCCATTCGCCTGCGGGTAATGAGGGGAGGTGACGATGTGGTGGACGCCCCAGCGTTCGGCGAAGCTCTTGAACTCGTGGCTATTGAACGGGGGCCCACCGTCGGTTCGGAGGCGGAGAGGCACTCCGACTTCCCGGAAGAAGCAACAAAACATCCGGATGACCCTGGAAGAGGTGGTGTCCCATAAACAGGGAACTACCACGGGCCATCCAGAGAGCCTGTCGGCGACCACCAGGAAAGACTTTCCGGCCACATTAAAGAAGTCGGCGGACACGGATTCAAAGGGCCGCTTTGGGAGGTCATTGCACAGGTACGGCTCTTGTTGCTGGCTGGGTTGGAGTTGCTGGCAAGGCTCACAGGCCTCAACCGTGCTCTTAATATCGGCGTCAATGCCAGGCCAGAAGACGGTCTGACGGGCTCTGCGCCTGGTGGCTTCAACGCCGCGGTGGCTGTCATGGAGGCGGGATAAGGTGCGCCGGCGGAGGGCAGTGGGAACGACGATCCTGGGGCCGTACAACACCAGCTCTCCGTC
>NW_024752552.1:0-5763 GCF_018991925.1 Homarus americanus
TTGGTCGATTATAACAAAGTCCCCTGATCGAGTATAACAAAGACCTCAGATCGAGTATACCAAAGTCCCCTGATCGAGTATAACAAAGCCCTCTGATCGAGTATAACAAAGACCTCTCATCGAGTATAAGAAAGTCCCCTGGTCGAGTGTAACAAAGTCCCCTGATCGAGTATAATAAAGTCCCCTGATCGAGTATAACAAAGTCAACTGATCGAGCATAACAAAGGCACCCGGGTCGAGTATAACAAAGTCACCTGGTCGAGTATAACAAAGTCCCCTGATCGAGTAAAACAAAGTCCCCTGGCCGAGTATAATAAAGTCCGCTGATCGAGTATAACAAAGCCCCGGATCGAGCATAACAAAGGCCCCTGGTCGAGCATAGCAAATTCCCCTGGTCGAGTATAACAAAGTCCCCTGATCGAGCATAAGGCCCCTTGTCGAGTATAACAAAGTCTCCTGGTCGAGTATAACAAAGTCCCCTGATCGATATAACAAAGTCCCCTAATTGAGTATAACAAAGGCCCCTGATCGAGTATAACAAAGCCCCAATGATCGAGTATAACAAACACCCCTGATCAAATATAAATGTCCCCTGATCGAGTATATCAAAGCCCCCTTGTCGAGTATAACAAAGTCTCCTCATCGAGTATAACAAATTTCCTTGATCGAGTATAAAAAAGTCCCCAAATCGGGTATATCAAAGGCCCCTGATCGAGTATAGCAAAGTACCCTGATCGAGAATAACAAACTCCCCTGATCATGTATACCAAAGTCCCCTCACCGAGTATAACAAAGTCACCTGATCGAGTATAACAAAGTCCCCTGCTCGAGTATAACAAAGTCCCCAGATCGAGCATAAGAAACGCCCCTGATCGAGTATAACAAAGCCACCTGGTCGAGTATAAGAAAGTCCCCTGGGCGAGTAAAACAAAGTCCCCTGATCGAGTAAAAAAAAAACCCCTCATCGAGTATTACAAAGGCCCCTCTTTGAGTATAACCAAGACCCCTGATCGAGTATAACAAACTCCCATGAACGAATATAACAAAGTCACCTGGTCGTGTATACCAAAGTCCCCTGATCGATTATAACAAAAGCCCCTGCTTGAGTATAAAAATGGCCCCTCATCGAGTATAACAAAGTCCCCTAAATGAGTATAACAAAGGCCCCCGATCGAGTATAACAAAGGCACCTGACCCGGAATATAACCCCAAGTCCCTTGGTGTGCCAGCAAGGCCCTGATTGAGTATAACAAGTCCTTGGGTAATTATACAAAGTCCTGAATTAGAGCATAAACGCCCTGATCGGTATAACAAAGCCACCTGGTCGAGGCCATAACCGAGTCCCTGGGCGAGGTAAAACAAAGTCCCCTGATCGAGTATAAAAAAAACCCTCATCGAGTATTACAAAGGCCCCTCTTTGAGTATAACCAAGACCCCTGATCGAGTATAACAAAGTCCCATGAACGAATATAACAAAGTCACCTGATAGTGTATACCAAAGTCCCCTGATCGATTATAACAAAAGCCCCTGCGTGAGTATAAAAATGGCCCCTCATCGAGTATAACAAAGTCCCCTAAATGAGTATAACAAAGGCTCCCGATCGAGTATAACAAAGGCACCTGACCGAATATAACAAAGTCCCCTGGTCGAGTATAACAAAGTCCCCTGATTGAGTATAACAAAGTCCTCTGATCGAGTATACCAAAGTCCCCTGGTCGAGCATAAAAAAGGCCCCTGGTCGAGTATAAAAACGTCCCCTGGTCGAGTATAACAAAGTCCCCTGGACGACTATAACAATGTCCCATGATCGAGTATAACAAAGCCCCCTCATCGAGTATGACAAAGTCCCCTGATCGAGTATAACAAACCCCCCTGATCGAGTATAACAAAGTCCTCTGAACGAGTATAACAAAGTCACCTGATTGAGTATACCAAAGTCCCCTGATCGAGTATAACAAAGGCCTCTGTTCGAGAATAACAAAGTCCCCTGAACTATTACAACAAAGTCCCCTGATAGAGTATAACAAAGTCCCCTGATCGAGTATAACAAAGCCCCGGATCGTGTATAACAAAGGCCCTTGGTCGAGTATAACAAAGTCCCTTGATCGAGTATAACAAAAAGGCCCCTGGTCGAGCATAACAAAGTCCCCTGGTCGATTATAACAAAGTCCCCTGATTGAGTAAAACAAAGTCCCCTGGTCGAGTATAACAAAGTCCCCTGATCGAATATAACAAAGCCCCCTGCTCGAGTAAAACAAAGTCCCCTGATTGAGTATAACAAAGTCCTCTGAACAAGTATAACAAAGTCACCTGATCGAGTATACCAAAGTCCCTTGATCCCGAAATTATATAGCAAGGCGTGTCGAATTATAGCCAGACCCTGGTGGTATAGATCCCTGATGATGCCTTTAAAAGTCCCCTGATCCCGAGAAAGACAAAGTCCCAAGATTACGGTATAAGCGTCAGCGTCGAGTATAACAAAGTCCCCTGGTCAAGTAAATCAAAGTCCCCTCATCGAGTATAACAATGTCCCGTGATCGAGTATAACAAAGTCCCCTAATCGAGTATAACAAAGCCCCGGATCGAGCATAACAAAGGCCCCTGGTCGAGCATAACAATGTCCCCTGGTCGTGTATAAAAAGTCCCCATGTCAACATAAACAAAGTCCCCTGGTCGTGTATAAGAAAGTCCCTTGATCGAGTATAACAAAGTCCCCTGATCGAGTATAAGAAAGTCCCCTTATCGAGTATAACAAAAAGGCTCCTGGTCGAGCATAACAAAGTCCACTGGTCGAGTATAACAAAGTCTCCTGATCGAGTAAAACAAAGTTCCCTGGTCGAGTATAACAAAGACCCCTGATCGAGTATAACAAAGCCCCCTGATAGAGAAAAACAAAGTCCCCTGATTGAGTATAACAAAGTCCCTTGTCGAGTATAACAAAGTCTCCTCATCGAGTATAACAAAGTTCCTTCATCGAGTATAAAAAAGTCCCCAAATCGGGTATATCAAAGGCCCCTGATCGAGTATAGCAAAGTACCCTGATCGAGTATAACAAACTCCCCTGATCATGTATACCAAAGTCCCCTACCGAGTATAACAAAGTCACCTGATCGAGTATAACAAAGTCCCCTGCTCGAGTATAACAAAGTCCCCAGATCGAGCATAAGAAACGCCCCTCATCGAGTATAACAAAGCCACCTGGTCGAGTATAACAAAGTCCCCTGGGCGAGTAAAACAAAGTCCCCTGATCGAGAATAAAAAAAAACCCTCATCGAGTATTACAAAGGCCCCTCTTTGAGTATAACAAAGACCCCTGATCGAGTATAACAAAGTCCCATGAATGAATATAACAAAGTCACCTGATCGAGTATACCAAAGTCCCCTGATCGATTATAACAAAAGCCCCTGCTTGAGTATAAAAATGGCCCCTCATCGAGTATAACAAAGTCCCCTAAATGAGTATAACAAAGGCCCCGATTGAGTATAACAAAGGCACCTGACCGAATATAACAAGATCCCACCTTGGTCGAGTATAGCAAAGTCCCCTGATTGGAGTATAACAAAGTCCTCTGATCAGAGCACTACCAAAGTCCCTGGTCGAGCATAACAAAGGCCAGCAGTGAGGTATAAAACGTCCCTGGTCGAGTATAAGCAAGTCCCTGGGCGACTATAACAAAGTCCATGATCGAGTGCACCAAAAGCCCCTCGCCGAGTATGACAAAGTCCCTGGTTGAGTATAACAAAGCCCCCTGATCGAGTATAACAAAGGAAGTCCTCTGAACCCAGAGTATAACAAAAATTACACCTGATTGAGTAGCAGGTCCCCTGTCCGAGTATAACAAAGGCCTCTGTTCGAGTATAACAAAGTCCCCTGAACTATTACAACAAAGTCCCCTGATAGAGTATAACAAAGTCCCCGGATCGTGTATAACAAAGGCCCCTGGTCGAGCATAACAAAGTCCCCTGGTCGATTATAACAAAGTCCCCTGATGGAGTAAAACAAAGTCCCCTGGTCGAGTATAACAAAGTCCCCTGATCGTATATAACAAAGCCCCCTGCTCGAGTAAAACAAAGTCCCCTGATTGAGTATAACAAAGTCTTCTGAACAAGTATAACAAAGTCAACTGATCGAGTATACAAAAGTCCCTTGATCGAGTATAACAAAGGCCCCTGATCGAGTATAACAAAGACCCTGAACGAGTACATCAAAATCCCCTGATCGAGTGTAACAAAGTCCCCTGATCGAGTATAACAAAGAACCGGATCGAGCATAACAAAGGCCCCTGGTCGAGCATAACAAAGTCCCCTGGTCGAGTATAACAAAGTCCCCTGATCGTGTATAACAACGACCTCTGATCGAGTATAACAAAGTCCCCTGATCGAGTATAACAAAAGCCACCAGATCGAGTATAACAAAGTCCCCTGATCGAGTAAAACAAAGTCCCCTGATCGAGGATAACAAAGTCAACTGATCGAGCATAACAAAGGCACCCGGGTCGAGTATAAAATGAAAGTCCCCTGGTCGGTATGCAACAAAGTCCCCTGATCGAGCAAAACAAAGTCCCCTGGTCGCATAACAAAGTCCCCTATCGAGTATAACAACAAAGCCCTGATCGACATACCAAAGTTATCCCTAATAGAGAAAAACAAACCCTTGATTATATAACAAAGTCCCTTGATCGAGTATAACAAAGTCTCCTGATCGGAGTATAAATAAAGGCACCTTGGTCGAGTATAACAAAGCCCTTGATCGAGTATGACAGCACCGTATGAACGAATATAACAAAGTCAACGGATCAGCAACAAAGTCCCTGAATGAGTATAACAAAGGCCCCCGATCGAGTATAACAAAGGCACCTGACCGAGTATAACAAAGTCCCCTGGTCGAGTATAACAAAGTCCCCTGATCGAGTAAAACAAAGTCTCCTGGTCGAGAATAACAAAGTCCCCTGATTGAGTATAACAAAGTCCTCTGATCGAGTATAACAAAGTCCCCTGGTCGATTATAACAAAGTACCCTGGACGACTATAACAAAGTCCCATGATCGAGTATAACAAAGCCCCCTCATCGAGTATAACAAAGTCCCCTGATCGAATATAACAAAGCCCCCTGCTCGAGTAAAACAAAGTCCCCTGATTGAGTATAACAAAGTCCCCTGATCGAATATAACAAAGCCCCCTGCTCGAGTAAAACAAAATCCCCTGATTGAGTATAACAAAGTCCCCTGATCTAGGATAACAAAGTCAACTGATCGAGAATAACAAAGGCACCCGGATCGAGTATAACAAAGTCCCCTGGTCGAGTATAACAAAGTCCTTTGATCGAGTAAAACAAAGTCCCCTGGTCGAGTATAACAAAGTCCCCTGATCGAGTATAACAAAGCCCCGGATCGAGCATAACAAAGGCCCCTAATAGAGAAAAACAAAGTCGCCTGATTGAGTATAACAAAGTCCCTTGATCGAGTATAACAAAGTCCCCTGATCGAGCATAACAAAGGCATCATGGTCGAGTATAACAAAGCCCCCTGATCGAGTATGACAATGACCCATGAACGAAAATAACAAAGTCACCTGATCGAGTATAACAAAGTCCCCTGAATGAGTATAACAAAGGCCCCCGATCGAGTATAACAAAGGCACCTGACCGAGTATAACAAAGTCCCCTGGTCAAGTATAACAAAGTCCCCTGATCGAGTAAAACAAAGTCCCCTGGTCGAGTATAACAAAGTCCCCTGATTGAGTATAACAAAGTCCTCTGATCG
>NW_024752553.1:0-5000 GCF_018991925.1 Homarus americanus
TCTTGCCTTTAAGAACCTGAATGTATAAGATTGTGGCGCTGATATGCATATGCTTAGGTTCTCTCTCTCTCATTCGTATTCTCTGTCTTTCCCACTCGTTTGGATTCATAACCATACTTTCACTCATTCATACGCATACATTCACCCATGCACATATTTTCACTGATGTATACTTTCAATTATGACTATGCTTTCATTCATGCACATACTTTCATTCATATACATACTTTCCCTCATACACATACTGTACATTTACTCTTACGTATACTTTCATTCATACATACTTTCACCCATACATATACTTTCACTCTTGCTTTCACGCGCACTCCACATTATCACCCTTACACTTTCACACACTCACTCGTATAGTTGTGCCATGAAGAAAGCTAGTGTGAAAACATGGTAGTAGGCAGCTACCAAACAGGGAGGTACTACTGCCTGGGAAGATGTTAGAAGCATAATGTGTTGTCTAATGGTAGACCCTGCTGCCATATGGCATTACGAAAATTGTGACCGAGTCCCAGGTTGCTGATCTGATTTTCTGCCTCATTTACACACAATTGCAGGACCTCAATTGTTTCTCTTAATTTGACAACACAACATATATACTCGTATATTGTTTCTCACTCTTGATCTTTTTTTTTATTTTTATTATTATTATTAGTATTGCTATTGTTATTATTATTATTATCAGTGTTGTTATTATTTTATTTTAATTTATTTTATTTTTTATTTTTATTTTTAAATTTTATTTATTATGAACTAATTATTATTATTATTATTATTATTATTATTATTATTATTATTATTATTATTATTATTATTAAATTTTCGCCCCTCCCCCCCCCCAGATGTGGGTTAGTGACCTTTGCCCTGGTGGGCTAATACGTGTAAAACACACACACACACACACACACACACTAACTTTAGTTACCGTTTTCAAAAATGATGATCCCTTCCTTGCCCTTTCCATTCTGGACACTATTTTCCCCTTCTGCCACGCCCTTAGGAGTGGGTGTGAGGGCAAGAATGAGGGGAGGCGGAAGTGAGGGACGGGTTGCGTGAGGCCGAACAAGGTAAGAAAAAGCAAAGACCATTACCCTGCCACCCCCCTACTCTCTCTCTCTCTCTCTCTCTCTCTCTCTCTCTCTCATATTTGCAGGGGGGGTTGTGTGCGTGTATGAGGGGGGGGGAGAGAGTGTATGTATGTATGTATGTATGTATGTATGTATGTATGTATGTATGTATGTGTGTGTGTGTGTATCCATATTTCTGTATGATTTGTGTAAGTGTGTGCGCACGTGCACGTCTTTTTGTGTACGTTTTAGTTTGTGTATACGTGTCTGCTTTTGTGCGCAAGCGTGTGGGTGTTTCGTGTGTACTGTATGTATTTCGCTTAAGTGAACAAGCGGCGCCACCAATTACATCAATAGTAATATCAACTAGTATTAAGCCATATGATCAAAAGTTTGATCATAACGACCACCTGTCATTAGAGCAAGGAAAAGAGTAACCAATTGAAGGACAGTGTGGAGGGGGAGGGGGGTTACTGCGGATTTTCACCCCGAAAATTTGTGTAAATGACTAGAATTCTCTCATGGGTTAGCGACCAATGGGATCGCTTGAAAACGGCTCACCGCCCTCTCCCTATTCAGCATTAGCCTGACTACAATAGATTCTCTCGGAAATGTCGATGAAACTGTAACTCCTTCCTCCGAAAACATTTTACAATTAATTTTCACTTGTGAAGTCTCGGGACTTCTGTCGATATATTAATGAAAGTTTAAAGTATAAAATCGATTTCGAAAAAAAAAAGCACGACGATAACTGGTTCAGGTGTAAAGGACACGACAGTTTCGTTAACACGGTTGGGCGGAGCGAGGTACCCTGCCCTACCTTACCTCGGTGCTTGTGGTCGATTGAATGGTCACCATGAATCGTATACGCTATATTTTTATGATCTGTGAAATTTACAAAAGAGGGTCACTATGTGTTTTATGTTGACATGATGTTACCGGTCACTCGAAATATGTCTTTTTCATGAAAATGAGAGCATAGAAAAAAATATAGATTTAACAAGAAAATGGAGGCTAAATGATCCATATCGTAAGTCTCAGATCAGTAAAATACGACAATCAAATATTTCAGGAAAGAACTTTTCAAGGATGCCAGAAGTTAGTGTTTGATTTAATCTTGCTTATGTTTAAGAAGGAGATGAGGTGGAAGGGAAACATATTCTCTTCAGTGACACAAAATATGGGTTAGTCTTCTGAGAGGGAAGCAGCCGCTACATCAATGATGGTAATTATAATCAACTATTAGAGGGAACAGTAACCACCATTAACTATTCCAATATACAAACCATTAACCAGAAAATAACACCACCACCACTTACTACTATATCTACATCGATGATTTCTTACATAAAAGTAAAGGCCAACAAATGGGACTATTATGTAGCGAGTATTTATTTATTTTTTGCTCCTCGAGGATACAAATAGGAAAAAGCCTTGACCAGTATTTTAGTCTCGTGAGTGAATCATGTAGTTTTCTGCCTCCAGAGATGCAATAGAAGAAAATTACCAAAGGCTGTCTAGTGGAAGATAGTTGATGAAAATTACAAGAACTTGCAAAAGTTGTGAGGTGATGAACAGGGATATAAAGACTTAAACGAATTATTAAAAAATGCTAACCATAGTCTTGTGTGTATTACGTCACCCTCTTTGCATGTTTTATAATATATATATATATATATATATATATATATATATATATATATATATATATATATATATATATATATTTCAAGAATAGTGAAATGAGTTTGGTATTTTTATCCTGAATAGACACTAAGTGGCGACAACAGAATAGTGCTGTAGTAATATGAGTAAAACTTGACTATATATTTGCTGATCATCTTACGCTAGGTGGAAGTGATCAGTGTATCCAAGTGGCACCTCACAATAAGTGAAGTGAGCTAGGAGCCTCGGACATGGGGCCGAAGCCAAACCTCTGGCTTCAAAGCCTTTAGAAAACTTTGAAGCCCAGGCCAAGCCAAAAAAACTGGCTTCCAGATGTCGATGCTGGCTTCATTCCCATATTCGCTAGGAGTCACTGTCGTAACTTGATGAAGCCTTAATGGTAAAAAAAGTGAAAGTGAGGGGACAATTCTGTCTGGTGTCACACTGAATAAAGAAAAGTAATTCTGTGTGTAGAGAGTTGGGAAGTCTGTCTGGTGTGACAGTGAGTGAAGAAGTTAGTCTGGTATCACACGGAGTTGGTCTGGTGTAACCTGAGAGTGAAACAAAGAGGCTGTGAGGTAAGAGAGTGTTACTAAAGATACCATGAGAGGGAAAACGGCTTTGAGGTGATATGTTATGAAATACCACGTTGGTGAGGTGACGAGGGTGGATGATGCAAGGCGGCTGTGAGGTGACATGATGTTCTACACTGGGGTGGGTGGGGCAAGGCGGCTGTGAGGTGACACGATGTTCTACACAGAGTAGGTGGGGAGACAAGGCAGCTGTGGTGAGCATGATGTGTTCTACACGGGGGTGAATGAGGCAAGGCGGCTGTGAGATAACACGATGATGTACACGGGGATGAATGAAGCAAGGCGGCTGTGAAGTGACATGTTGTTGTACACGGGGGTGGGCAAGGCTGCTGTGAAGTGACATGATCTTGTACATGGGTTGGGTGAGGCAAGGCGGCTGTGAGTTGACATGATCTTGTACACGGGGGTGGGTGAGGCAAGGCGGCTGTGAGGTGGTAACATGATGTGGATTGAAGTGAGGGAGTGGAAAACTTTTAAGATGGATGCCACACTCGAGTGAAAGCGGATAATTCGTTTGAGCGAACCTTAAGAAACTTATTTGGTCGCGAAATGTTGAACTTTTACTTTGGTAGCTCTCAACCCCTTCCACGATCCTCCTCCCTGAGTTAAATATTACTTAAAAAGAGTCGACACAAGTATTTTAAAGGTCTCTCTCTCTCTTTCTCTCTCTCTCTCTCTCTCTCTCTCTCTCTCTCTCTTTTTAAGAGATTGGTTTGAAACTTTTAAATCCCAAAACTTCTGAAGTACTTGACCTCATATTTCATGTGTCCAGGTAAACTTCCCTATACATAGACTAAGAAATACACGTAATTGGATGACTTTACAGATAACAGAAGGGGAGGGAAGGTAGGGGAGTGTTAAAAGGCGTAAAGGAGGTAGATAGGCGGAGGGAAGGAGATAGATAGACGGAGGGAAGGAGATAGATAGACGGAGGGAAGGAGATAGACAGACGGAGGGAAGGAGATAGATAGACGGAGGGAAGGAGATAGATAGACGGAGGGAAGGAGATAAATAAACGGAGTATAGTAAATGGATGAACGAAGTGAAGGAGACGAGTTGATGGGAAGGTGGTGATTAGATGAAGAGAAGATGAATATATACAGAAATAAAATAAACGTTAAAAAGAGGACAAGTGGTAAGGAAAGTGTAAAAGAGAGAGACCCAACAACGGGGGGGTGGGGGGGTGGGGGGGGTAGAACGACCGTGTACACTTATTACCTCGTGGGAGTGATGGGATGGTGGCCGGGCTGTGAGGGGACCAGAGGGGAAGGAAAAGATGGAAAGGGAGAGAATGGGAGGGTCTTTCAACCGTGAAATTGTAGGGACAGAGGGAGAGTCAATATGATGCATGGACTGGAAGTGGAGAGTGAAGAAGGCTAGATAGAAGGTGAGGATTGGCGTTGTCTAGCATGTGTTTGTAATGGGCAGTGGAGGCCATGAATGTGGTGGTGACGACAGTACATTAGTGTGGTGGTCGGTCGGCCACTCACCATAAGAGACTTTATGTAGAAGAGTGTGGGTAGTGGTGCTGGTACTGATGTCTGTAACAAATATCTCTTACTCCCGCATGTAAACAGTTCAGTATATTAGTGGAGAAGACAACATTGAGATGAAAAATTTTGTTTATCTGATGGAGCTAAAAGATAGTTTTAACAGGTGAAACAGG
>NW_024752553.1:10000-13978 GCF_018991925.1 Homarus americanus
TAGGTGGGTAAGACTTTCGGCTGTATGATGTGTTGGGTGGTAAGACTTGTTGATGATGAAACCTATTCTATAATAGTAGAAAAAAAATACATTAACATTATTGGTTGTTCCCTGCGTTTAATTGGATTTTTTTTCTTCAGTTAATACCAGAACATTACACACCTTCAATTGATTATGTCTCTTGGTGGTATAAACTCCACTATTGTGAACACTCCCGAAAGCAAAACAAAATTCAAAGCGTAATGTGTTTTATCTGATTTATCTGAAGAAACCTTGTATTAGTATTGAAAATTTCCGCTCAGAAAGTAAACCCATGTATAGGTAAACTAATGAAGGGTTCGCTCTGTTGCAAAAATAAACATTCGTTGTGTTTACGGTCGTACATAAAGCAAAGTTCACCTAATAACAAGAACGGGTTTTCATCAGTAACCAGAAATCATGGAGCTAATAGCTTAAAGTAGATGGTTGATTCAGAGGGTGTGGCACGGAGCCCACAGAGGCGCTCTGCTGGTACGGCGGCCTGGGGGAGGGAAGGCTGTTGCTACCACTGTTGTTACTACCACTGTTGTTACTACCGCTGTTGTTAATACCGCTGTTGTTACTACTACTGTTGTTAATACCACTGTTGTTTATACCGCTGTTGTTACTACCACTGTTGTTACTACCACTGTTACTACCACTGTTGTTACTACCACTGTTGTTTATACCGCTGTTGTTACTACCAATGTTGTTACTGTCATTGCTGTTACTACCACTGTTGTTACTACCACTGTTGTTACTACCAATGTTGTTACTGTCATTGCTGTTACTACCACTGTTGTTACTACCGCTGTTGTTACTACCACTGTTGTTTATACCGCTGTTGTTACTGTCATTGCTGTTACTACCACTGTTGTTACTACCGCTGTTGTTTTATACCGCTGTTGTTACTACCACTGTTGTTACTACCGCTGTTGTTACTACCACTGTTATTACTACCACTGTTGTTTAATACGCTGTTATTTACTACCTGTTGTTACTACCACTGTATTATTTTATACCGCTGTTGTTACTACCACTGTTACTACCGTTGTTATTTACTACCACTGTATTTACTACCGCTGTTGTTACTACCACTGTTGTTAATACTATATTTGTTTATACTTTGTTGTTACTACCAATGTTGTTACTGTAAATTGCTGTTACTACACTGTTGTTACTACCTGCTGTTACTACCGCTATTGTTTACTACCACTGTTGTTAATACTACTGTTGTTTATACTGTTGTTATACCAATGTTGTTACTGTGCTGTTACTTACTGTTGTTACTACCAATGTTGTTACTGTCATTACTGTTACTACCACTGTTGTTACTATCGCTGTTGTTACTACTGTTGTTTATACCGCTGTTGTTACTGTCATTGCTGTTACTACCACTGTTGTTACTACCGCTGTTGTTACTACCACTGTTGTTACTACCGCTGTTGTTACTACCACTGTTGTTATACCGCTGTTGTTACTACCAATGTTGTTACTGTCATTGCTGTTACTACCACTGTTGTTACTACCACTGCTGTTACTTCCACTGTTGTTACTACAACTGCTGTTTATACCACTCTTGTTACTACCATTGTTATTACTACTGCTGTTACTACTACTGTTGGTACTACCACTATTACGACCACTGTTATTACTACCACCGTTGTTACTATCATTGTTGTTATTACCACTGTTGCGACCACTCTTGTAACTACCACTCTTGTTACCCCCACTGTTGTTACTACAACTACTATTGTTACTACCACTGTTGTTACTACCACTGCTGTTACTGCGACTGGTGTTACTAGCACTATTGTTACTACCACTGATGTTACTACTACTACTGATATTGCTATTACTATTGTTACTACTACTGTTGTTACTACCACTGTTGTGACTGCCATTGCTGTTACTATTACTGCTGTTACTACCACTATTGTTACTACCACTGCTGTTACTATTACTGCTGTTACTACCATTGTTGTTACTGCCATTGCTGTTACTTTTGCTGCTGTTACTACCACTATTGTTACTACCATTGCTGTTACTATTACTGTTGTTAATACCACTGTTGTTACTGCCACTGCTGTTACTTTTGCTGCTGTTACTATCACTGTTGTTACTGCCACTGCTGCTACTATTACTGCTTAATGCTGTTACTACTGCTGTTTAATTGTTCCTACCACTGTTATTGCTGTTACTATCACTGTTGTAGTTATTGTTACTACTACTGTTATTGCTGTTACTGCCACTATTGTTATTTCTGTTCCTACCACTGTTGTTATTACCACTGTTGTAGTTATTGTTACTGCTACTGTTATTGCTGTTACTACCACTGTTGTAGTTATTGTTACTACCACTGTTATTGCTGTTACTGCCACTATTGTTATTTCTGTTCCTACCACTGTTGTTATTGCTGTTATTACCACTGTTGTATTTATTGTTACTGCCACTGTTGTAGTTATTGTTCCTACCACCGTTATTATTATTCCTACCACTGTTATTGCTGTTACTGCCACTGTTGTAGTTTTTGTTACTGCTACTGTTATTGCTTTTACTACCAATGTTGTACTTATTGTTACTACCACTGTTATTGCTGTTATTACCACTGTTATTGCTGTTACTGCCACTGTTGTAGTTATTGTTACTGCCACTGTTGTAGTTATTGTTACTGCTACTGTTATTGCTGTTACTACCACTCTTGTAGTTATTGTTACTACCACTGTTGTTACTGATACTACCACTAAATAACTGCTATACTGTAACTTTAACAACAAGTGACACATAACTCAAAGTGTGGAGTAATTTTAGTTTACAATAATAGCTTACTGTCCGGGTGTACCTTGGGCTTCACTAATAGGAAGTGTGTGTGTGTGTGTGTGTGTGTGTGTGTGTGTGTGTGTGTGTGTGTGTGTGTGTGTGTGTGTGTGTGTGTGTGTGTGTGTGTGTGTGTGTGTGTGTGTGTGTGTGTGTGTGTGTGTGTGTGTGTGTGTGTGTGTGTGTGTGTGTGTGTGTGTGTGTGTGTGTGTGTGTGTGTGTGTGTGTGTGTGTGTGTGTGTGTGTGTGTGTGTGTGTGTGTGTGTGTGTGTGTGTGTGTGTGTGTGTGTGTGTGTGTGATAATAATAATAATTAACGGTTTTATTGAAAGAGCTTGGCAGCCAGAAGGCTGAAGAATATACAGTTACATATTTGGGGAATGGGTTGAATTACAAATAATATACAAGTAACAAAAGTGACACAAATAAGACATATAATAACTTAGATGGGGATCAGCTCAAACTACAGTTCATTTCAACATAGTGACAGTGTAAGGAGCAGTGTTTACTGGGAGTGAATACACTGATTTATTACAAGTTATTGATAATTTTTACAATGGTTGGGACTGGGCTGTTCTTATAGCGATCAGTTCGTGCACGTATGGGCTGGATGCGGTTGTGGTGTTGAACAGCAATTCTCGGACAGGGGATCTCAATTTGTGTGGGGCCGGTGTCAGGATGTAGAAGCTTCTTACCAAATTTGCAGATGAGGCCATGGTGATGGTCAGTGAGTCAGAAAGGGTCAGTGTGTTGGGCGCTTCTTGATATATGGAGTAGGAAGGTGAAGAGAATAATCTTTCATGCCCTCTTTGCACTTTTCTAGGTGTTTACGTTGTGTGGCATTTAGGGAGGAAGACCAGGTGGGGGAGGCATAGGTGAGCTTAGGAAGTATGAATGTTGTGTATACACTGAGGAGCTCGTGTGCAGGAACTCCGAGGGACTTGAGTCGGCGGAGGAGGTGGAGACGGAAACTGGAGGATTTGACAACTTCACTGACGTGTGGTTTCCAATTTAGTTTGTTGTCTATGGTGACGCCGAGGAGCTTCGTGGAATCTACAACCTGGAGTGTGTTCGGACCTAGGGTAATGGAAGGAGGTGGGACAATGCCGGAGGAGAGGTTGATGTGCATAACCATGGTCTTGGT
>NW_024752554.1:0-5749 GCF_018991925.1 Homarus americanus
ATACTCGATCAGGGGCCCTTTGCTGTTATAATCGTTCAGGGGACTTTGTTATTTCTCGATCAGGGACTTTGTTCTACTCGATAAGGGGACTTTTGTTTTACTCGATTAGGGAACTTTGTTATACTCAATGATGGGACTTTGTTATACTCGATCAGGGGACTTTGTTATACTCGATCAGGGGACTTTGTTTTACTAGATCAGGGCCTTTGTTATACTCGATGAGGGGACTTTGTTATATTCGATAATGGGACTTTGTTATACTGGATCATGGGACTTTGTTATACTCTTTTAGGGGCTTTGTTATATTCTCCACAATCGGGGCCTTTGTTATTCTCGATTAGGAACTTTGTTAAACTCGATGAGGAGACTTTGTTTATACTCGATCAGGGAGTTTGTTATAATCGTTCAGGGACTTTGTTACACTCGATCAGGGGCTTTATTCTCCTCAGTGGGGACTTTGATATACTCGATCAGGGGGCTTTGTTTATATTCGATGAGGGGCTTTTGTTTTACTCGAACATGGGACTTTGTTATACTCGGCGGGGTCTTTGTTATACTCGATCAGGGGCCTTATTGGTACTTGATCAGGGGCTTTGTTATACTCGATCAGGAATTTGTTGGATTCTGTTCGATCAGGAATTTTGTTATTCCTCGATCAGGGGGCTTTGTTGTACTCGATCAGGGCTTTGTTATATTTGATTAGGGACTTTGTTATACTGGATCAGGACTTTGTTTTACTAGGCAGGGGTCTTGTTGCTTTTCGATGAGGGACTTTGTTATATTCGATAATGAGGGCTGTTATACTTTGTCATGGGACTTTGTTATACTCGATCAGGGCCTTTGTGTATCTTTTAGGCGCTTTGTTATATATTCGATTAGGGCTTTGTTATACTCGATGAGGAATTTGTTATACTCGATGGGGAGTTTGTTATACTCGATTGAGGGATATGTTGTACTCGATCGGGGGCTTTGTTTTCTCGATGAAACTTTGTTATATTCGATCAGTGGCCTTTGTTATAATCGTTCAGGGGTCTTTGTTATACTCGATCGGGGACTTTGTTTCTACTCGATAAGGGGTGTTTGTTGGTTTTGGCTTTGTTGTGGTTACTTTTATTGTGGGACTTTGTTGTATACTCGATTGTTGGACTTTGTTATATTTCGATCAGGGGACTTTGTTATACTAGATCAGGGGCTTTGTTGTACTCGATGAGGGACTTTGTTATGTTGATAAGGGACTTTGTTATACTGGATCATGGGATTTGTTATACTCGATCAGTGGCCTTTGTTATACTCTTTTAGGGACTTTGTTATACTTGATCAGGGGACTTTGTTATTCTCGATTAGGGACTTTTTTTTGTAAGGGTGTGTACTCGATGGGGGTTTTTGTTATACTCGATCAGGGGAGTTTGTTTACTCGATCAGGGGGCTTTGTTTTACTCGATTAGGACTTTGTTTATACTCGATCAGGGGAATTTGTTATACTCGATCAGGGGACTTTGTTTATACTCGATCAGGGCTTTTTTTACTCGATGAGGAGACTTTGTTTATTTAATCGTTCAGGGGTTGTGTTATAATCGTTCAGGGACTTTGTTATACTCGATCAGGGGACTTTGTTGTACTCGGTAGTTGGGACTTTGTTATATTCGATAAGGGACTTTGTTATATTCGATTAGGTGACTTTTGTTATACTTCGATTAGGGGAGTTTTGTTATACTCGATCATGGGACTTTGTTTTACTCGATCAGGGGGCTTTGTTATACTCGATCAAGGGACTTTGTTATTTTCGATTAGGGACATTTTTATGCTCGCCGTAGTGACTTTGTTATATCTCGATGGGGATTTTATTGAAACTCGATCAGTGGGCTTTGTTATATATATTTGAGGAGGGCTTTTTTTTTACTCGATTGAGCTTTTATTATGATAGGTGGCTTTGTTTTTGATTGTAGGGCTTTTTGTTACACTCGATCAGGGGACTTTGTTCTCCTCGATCAGGGGACTTTGTTATACTCGATCAGGGGACTTTGTTGTATTCGATGAGGGGACTTTGTTATACTCGACCATGGGACTTTGTTATACTCGATGAGGGGCCTTTGTTATACTCGATCAGGGGCCCTTGTTATACCCGATCAGGGGACTTTGTTATACTCGATCAGAGGACTTTGTTATACTCGATCAGGGGACTCTGTAATACTCGATCAGGGGACTTTGTTCTCCTCGATCAGGGGACTTTGTTATACTCGATCAGGGGCCTTTGTTATACTCGATTAGGGACCTTTGTTATACCAGATCAGGGGACTTTGTTATACTCGGCCAGGGGTCTTTGTTATACTCGATCAGGGAACTTTGTTATACTCGATCAAGGGGCTTTGTTATACTCGATCAGGGAACTTTGTTATACTCGATCAGGGGCCTTTGTAATACTCGTTCAGGCGCCTTTGTTATATTCGATCAGGGGCCTTTGTTATACTCGACCAGGGGAATTTATTATACTCGATCAGGGGCCTTTGTTAAACTCGATTAGGGGCCTTTGTTATACTCAATCAGGGGACTTTGTTTTTCTCGATCAGGAAACTTTGTTATACTCGATCAGTAGCCTTTGTTATAATCGTGCAGGGGTCTTTGTTATACTCGATCAGGGGACTTTGTTCTCCTCGATCAGGGGACTTTGTAATACTCGATCATGGGATTTTGTTATATTCGATGAGGTTACTTTGTTATACTCGACCATGGGACTTTGTTATACTCGATGAGGGGCCGTTGTTATACTCGATCAGGGGACTTTGTTATATTCGATAAGGGGACTTTGTTATCCTGGATCATGAGACTTTGTTATACTCGATGAGGGGCCTTTGTTATACTCGATGAGAAGACTCTGTTATACTCGATCAAGGGACTCTGTAATACTCGATCAGGGGACTTTGTTATACTCGATCAGTGGCCTTTGTTATACTTTTTTAGAGGCCTTTGTTATACTCGAACAGGGGCCTTTGTTAAACCGATCAAAGGCCTTTGTTATTCTCGATTAGAGGACTTTGTTAAACTCGATGAGGAGACTTTGTTATACTCGATCAGGGGAGTTCTTTATACTCGATCAGGGGACTTTGTTTTACTCGATCAGGGGGCTTTGTTATACTCGATCAGGGGACTTTGTTATACTCGATCAGGGGCCTTTGTTATACTCGGCCAGGGGTCTTTGTTATACTCATTCAGGGGCCTTTGTTATCCTTGATCAGGGGGCATTGTTATACTCGATCAAGGGAATTTGATATTCTCGATCAGGGGAATTTATTATACTCGATCAGGGGACTTTGTTATACTTGGCTAGGGGTCTTTGTTATACTCATTCAGGGGCCTTTGTTATACTTGATCAGGGGGCTTTGTTATACTCGATCATGGGAATTTGTTATTCTCGATCAGGGGAATTTGTTATACCCCAACAGGAGGCTTTGTTATACTCGATCAGGGGACTTTGTTATATTTGATAAGGCGACTTTGTTATACTGGATCATGGGACTTTGTTCTACTCGATCAGGGGCCTTTGTTATACTCGATGAGGGGACTGTGTTATACTCGATCCGGGGACTCTGTAATACTCGATCAGGGGACTTTGTTATACTCGATCAAAGGCCTTTGTTATACTCGATCAGGGTTTTTTGTTATACTCGATCAGGGGACTTTGTTTTACTCGATCAGGGGGCTTTGTTTTACTCGATTAGGGAACTTTGTTATACTCAATCAGGGGAATTTGTTATACTTGATCAGGGGACTTTGTTATACTCGATGAGGGGGCTTTGTTTTACTCGATCAGGAAACTTTGTTATACTCGATCAGGGGCCTTTGTTATAATCGTTCAGGAGACTTTGTTATACTCGATCAGGGGACTTTGTTCTCCTCGATCAGGGGACTTTGTTATACTCGATCAGGGGACTTTGTTATATTCGATGAGGAGACTTTGTTATACTCGATCAGGGAGTTTGTTATACTCGATCATGGGACTTTGTTTTACTCGATCAGGGGGCTTTGTTATACTCGATTAAGGGACCTTGTTATACTCGATCATGGGCCTTTGTTATACTAAATTAGGAGCCTTTGTTATACTCGATCTGGGGACTTTGTTATACTCGACCAGGGGTCTTTGTTATACTCGATCAGGGGCCTTTGTTATACTTGATTAGGGGGCTTTGTTATACTCGATCAGGGGACTTTGTTATTCTCGATCAGGGGGACTTTGTTATACTCGATGAAGGGGCTTTGTTATACTCGATCAGGGAACTTTCTTATACTCGTTGAGGCGCCTTTGTTATATTCGATCAGGGGCCTTTGTTATATTCGATCAGGGGCCCTTCTTATGCTCGACCTGGGGACTTTGTTATACTCGATCAGGGGCTTTTGTTAAACTCGATCAGGGGCCTTTGTTATACTCAATCAGGGGACTTTGTAATACTTGATTAGGGGACTTTGTTATACTCGATCAGGGGAGATCTTTATACTCAATCAGGGGACTTTGTTTTACTCGATGATGGGGCTTTGTTGTACTCGATCAGGGAACTTTGTTATACTCGATCAAGGGGCTTTGTTATACTCGATCAGGGGGCTTTGTTATACTCGATCAGGGAACTTTGTTATACTCGATCAAGGGGCTTTGTTATACTCGATCAGGGGGCTTTGTTATACTCGATCAGGGAACTTTGTTATACTCGATCAAGGGGCTTTGTTATACTCGATTAGGGAACTTTGTTATACTCAATCAGGGGACTTTGTTATACTCGATCAGGGGACTTTGTTATACTCGATCAGGGGGCTTTGTTTTACTCAATTAGGAAACTTTGTTATATTCGATCAGGGGCCTTTGTTATAATCGTTCAGGGGACTTTGTTATACTCGATGAGGGGACTTTGTTCTCCTCGATCAGGGGACTTTGTAATACTCGATCAGGGGACTTTGTTATATTCGATGAGAGGACTTTGTTATACTGGATCATGGGACTTTGTTATACTCGATGAGGGGCCTTTGTTATACTCGATCAGGGGATCTTGTTATACTCGATCAGGTTACTTTGTTATACTCGATCAGGGGACTTTGTTATACTCGATCAGGGGACTCTGTAATACTCGATCAGGGGACTTTGTTATACTCGATCAGGGGCCTTTGTTATACTCGATCAGGTGACTTTGTTATATTCGATAAGGGTACTTTGTTATACTGGATCATGGGACTTTGTTATACTCGATGAGGGGCCTTTGTTATACTCGATGAGGGGACTCTGTTATACTCGATCAAGGTACTCTGTAATACTCGATCAGGGGACTTTGTTATACTCGATCAGGGGACTTTGTTATTCTCGATCAGGACTTTGTTATACTCGATCAAGGCGCTTTGTTATACTCGATCAGGGAACTTTGTTATACTCGTTCAGGCGCCTTTGTTATATTCCATCAGGGGCCTTTGATATATTCGATCAGGGGCCTTTGTTATACTCGACCTGGGGACTTTCTTATACTCGTTCAGGGGCTTTTGTTAAACTCGATTAGGGGCCTTTGTTATACTCAATCAGGGGACTTTGTTATACTTGATCAGGGGACTTTGTTATACTCGATCAGGGGGCTTTGTTTTACTCGATCAGGAAACTTTGTTATACTCGATGAGGAGCCTTTGTTATAATCGTTCAGGGGACTTTGTTATACTCGATCAGGGGACTTTGTTATACTCGATCAGGGGACTTTGTTATATTCGATAAAGGGACTCTGTT
>NW_024752555.1:0-97500 GCF_018991925.1 Homarus americanus
ATAGCATTTCAGCTGTTTCGAAACTTTAGACTCAAGGCTATTCGAATCCTCACTGTGGATGGGTAGTGGACACGACTTTGGTGCACGATTGTACATGGAAAAGGAGAAGAGAGAAAAAGATAATAACAGGAATACATGGAGAAGATAGAAAGGGAGAAGAGAAGGAGAAGAGAAGACACTGAAGCATTATTATCCTTATGGGGCGAGGAAAGGAGACGGGATAGTGAGAGGTGGAGGTATGAATGGAGGAATGGAAGGAAAGAATAAAAATGGTGTAGCTGGATAGTAAAGATGGAGACTAGAGACAGAGACAAAGGAAGGACAGAGACAAAGAAAGGACAGCGATAAGGAAAAAAAAATTCAGAACAAGTGTTTGGATGATAACATGTAGAAATTAGTCGGATAAATGTAGGTAAAAAGAGTAAGAATAATGAGATAAAACATAAAGAAGAAAGAGACACTTATTATAACAATCACGACCAAGATTATAACTACCACGACCATGATTATAACAACCACGGCTATGATTATAACAACCACGACCAACCACGACCATGATTATAACTACCACGACCAACCACGACCATGATTATAACAACCACGACCATGATTATAACAACCACGACTATGATTATAACACCCACGACTATGATTGTAACAACCACGACTATGATCATCACCACGACTATGATTATAACAACCACGACTATGATTATAACAACTACGACCATGATCATAACCATGACCATGATTATGACAACCACGACTACTATTGTAACAACCACGACCATGATTATAACAACCACGACTATAATTATAACAAATACGACTATGATTATATCAACCACGACCATGATTATAACACCCACGACCATGATTATAACAAACACAACTATGATTATAACCCCCACGACCATGATTATAACACCCACGACTATGATTATAACAACCATGACCATGATTATAACAACCGCGACCATGATTATAACACCCACGACAATGATTATAACAACCACGACTATGATTATAACACCCATGACCATGATTTTAACAACCACGACTATGATTATAACAACCACGACCATGATTATAACAACCACGACTATGATTATAACAACCTCGACCATGATTATAACAACCACGACTATGATTATAACAACCTCGACCATGATTATAACAACCACGACTATGATTATAACAACCACGACTATGATTATAACACCCACGACCATGATTATGTAATATACTATAGCACTATCCGAATGTATGTCTTTCTGTCTGTTTGTCTGTCTCTGCAGCCGAAACGGCACAATCGCTTTTCATCAAACTTGGTGGAAAAATCGCAAAAAATTCGTACAGTGGAACAAACCTGGTCCCATGTCGATGGTTTCTTTAGAAAGCTATTAATAGACCATTTTATTTACGAGGGAAAACACACTATAATTAACCACGCAAGTCTACGGAATTGCCGCACCCTCATTCGCTGTACGCTGTCAGCAGGACACAATACAGTACAATACCATACAATACCATACAAAACAATACCATACAATACAATACACAACGAACTATAAATATTTGTAAGAATAAAGCATATTTATATAGACATGTAAGACTCTCAATATGATAAGATATCCGTAAGACATTAGCTATTGGAAATGTGATTAAATGTTGTGTTATTAATCTAGTGTTAAATGTATCGGTATTGGTGGTACAATCCTAATGGTCTCTAATCCTGTTGATTAGGTGAGGTTAATCTGGGTTTATTGAGATTAAAGATAAGGTTTATTCTACCTGTGTTAGTCTCAGGTACGTCCCTTATTGTAGCAATCACAACCATGATTATTACAACCAGGACCATGATTATAACAACCAGGACCATGATTATAACAACCACGACCATGATTATAACAACCAAAACCATGAATATAACAACCACGACCATGATAAAAATAATCACGACCATGATTATAACAACCACGACCATAATTATAACAACCACGACCATGATTATAACAACCACGACCATGATTATAACAGCAACGACCATGATTATAACAACCACGACTATGATTATAACAACCATGTCTATGATTATAACAACCACGACCATAATTATAACAACCACGACCATGATTATAACAACCACGACCATGATTATAACAACGACTATGATTATAACAACCTCGACCATGATTATAACAACCACGACTATGATTATAACAACCTCGACCATGATTATAACAACCACGACTATGATTATAACAACCTCGACCATGATTATAACAACCACGACTATGATTATAACAACCACGACTATGATTATAACACCCACGACCATGATTATGTAATATACTATAGCACTATCCGAATGTATGTCTTTCTGTCTGTTTGTCTGTCTCTGCAGCCGAAACGGCACAATCGCTTTTCATCAAACTTGGTGGAAAAATCGCAAAAAATTCGTACAGTGGAACAAACCTGGTCCCATGTCGATGGTTTCTTTAGAAAGCTATTAATAGACCATTTTATTTACGAGGGAAAACACACTATAATTAACCACGCAAGTCTACGGAATTGCCGCACCCTCATTCGCTGTACGCTGTCAGCAGGACACAATACAGTACAATACCATACAATACCATACAAAACAATACCATACAATACAATACACAACGAACTATAAATATTTGTAAGAATAAAGCATATTTATATAGACATGTAAGACTCTCAATATGATAAGATATCCGTAAGACATTAGCTATTGGAAATGTGATTAAATGTTGTGTTATTAATCTAGTGTTAAATGTATCGGTATTGGTGATACAATCCTAATGGTCTCTAATCCTGTTGATTAGGTGAGGTTAATCTGGGTTTATTGAGATTAAAGATAAGGTTTATTCTACCTGTGTTAGTCTCAGGTACGTCCCTTATTGTAGCAATCACACCATGATTATTACAACCAGGACCATGATTATAACAACCAGACCATGATTATAACAACCACGACCATGATTATAACAACCAAAACCATGAATATAACAACCACGACCATGATAAAAATAATCACGACCATGATTATAACAACCACGACCATAATTATAACAACCACGACCATGATTATAACAACCACGACCATGATTATAACAGCAACGACCATGATTATAACAACCACGACTATGATTATAACAACCATGTCTATGATTATAACAACCACGACCATAATTATAACAACCACGACCATGATTATAACAACCACGACCATGATTATAACAACAACGACCATGATTATAACAACCACGACTATGATTATAACAACCATGTCTATGATTATAACAACCACGACCATAATTATAACAACCACGACCATGATTTTAACAACCACGACCATGATTATAACAACCACGACCATGATTATAACAACCGATTACCATAAATATAACACCCACAACCAACTGGAAAACGATGGCACTGTACGCTGTCAGCAGGACCTTTGGTTGCTCGCTAGCCAAGCACGAGGGTTCGAACTTTCACGCTTTGGTAAACTGCACCACCGGACTCGCCACCGGGCACGAAGGGCCCACGATCACTTGTCTAATATACTATAGCAATAGCCTTGTGTCTGTCTGTCCGTCTGTGTGTCTGTTCTTGGCAGCCGAAACAGCACAATCGTTTTTCATCAAACTTATTGGAAAAATCGCAAATAATTCGTAGAGTGGAATAAACCTGGTCCCATGTCGATGGTTTCTTTAGCAAGGCATTAATTAACCATTTTATTAACACTGGAAAACAATGCAAGTTTACGGACTTGGCGCACCCTCACAAGTCTACTGACTTGGTGCACCCTCACAAGTCTATGGACCTGGCGCACCCTCATTCGCTGTATGCTGTCAGCCAGACGGGGGTTGCGCTCTAGCCAAGCACGAGCGTTCAAACTTTCACCGGGCACGAAGGGCCGACATTTGAACTAACTAGGAGTGTTAAGAAAAATGTAAGGAAGGCAAAGAGGGACTACGAAATCAGGATAGCAAGGGAATCCAAGGCAAATCCCAAGGGATTTTTCCAGGTATATAGAACTAAGGTCAAGGACGAAGTTGGGCCTTTAAGGGCAGGGAGGGGGGAAGTCATGGATGACAGTGAAGAAATAAGCAAAGCATTAAACAGCTACTTTTTATCAGTTTTCACAGAAGAAATTTAAGAGGAAATTCCAGAGGTGGAACTGATATTTAGGGAAAATGAAGAAGAGAAATTAAAGAATATCACTATCAGAAAAGAGGATGTTCTTAAGAAGATAAATAAATTAAAGAAGACAAAATCCCCAGCGCCGGATGAAATTTTCTTTCGAGTTTTGAAAGAGTGTAAGGAACAGATGAGCGGACTCCTTGTAAACTTATTTACAAAATCATTAGACACGGGAGTTGTGCCAGACTTGTGGAAATAGGCAAATGTAGTACCCATATTCAAAAATGGAGACAGAGCATCAGCATCAAATTACCGGCCGATTAGTTTGACGTCAGTAGTGGGAAAATTTCTTGAATCAATTACTATAGCAAATAGCATCCGATCGCATTTAGAGAAAACAAATTAATCTACGACTCTCAACATGGGTTTACAAAGGGAAAATCTTGTCTAACAAAGCTGCTGACGTTTTTTAGGAAAGTCTTCGAGGAAGTAGATAATGACGATAATTACGATGTTATTTAGTTAGACTTTAGCAAAGCGTTTGACAGAGTACCGCATCAGAGGCTTCTGAGAAAAGTTAAGGCTCATGGTATCGAGGGAAGAGTTTTAAATTGGATAAAATCATGGCTCACCGATAGAACACAGAGGGTCAGCATAGATGGTGTTAAATCTGAGTGGGGCTGTTTAACCAGTGGGGTTACCCAGGGGACAATACTGGGCCCACTCTTGCTCATAATCTACATAAACGATCTAGATACTGGGATCAGCAGTGACATAAGCAAGTTTGCGGATGACACCAAAGTAGGGCGGCAGATAAATTCAGGGCAGGATGCAAATGCACTGCAAGAGGATTTAAATAAACTGCAGGAGTGGTCAGAAAAATGGCAAATGAAATTCAACACCAGCAAGTTCAGCGTACTGAATATTGGAAGAACAAATACTGTCAATGTATACAGCCTTAACAACATCAACCTAGAGAAGTCGACTTGTGAAAGAGACTTAGGGGTACTTGTAAGCCCGGACCTACGGCCTAGAAAACAGTGCGTTAATGTTCGAAATAAGTCAAACACAGTATTAGGTTTTATATCTAGAAGTGTAAGTAATAAGAGTGCAGAGGTCCTTTTGCAACTACATCTTGCGCTAATCAGGCTGCACCTCGATTATGTGTTCTGGTGTCCTTATTATAGAATGGATATCAATTCACTGGAGTCGGTGCAGCGAAGAATGACGAAAATGATTCCGGGACTTAGAAACCTTCCATATCAAGATAGGTTAAAGAAGCTAAACTTGCTTCCCTAGAAAGACGAAGAGTGCGGGGAGATATGATAGAGTATTTAAGTGGGTGAAAGGAATCAATAAAGGCGATACAGATAAAGTTTTTATAATATCCGAGCAGGATAGGACTCGTAGCAACGGATTTAAGTTGGATAAGTTTAGGTTTAAGAGGGAGATAGGAAGGAACTGGTTCAGAAATAGGGTGGTGGATGAATGGAACAAGCTTAGCAACTTTGTAGTAAGTGCTGAAACGCTGGAAAGTTTTAAAAGGATGCTGGATAGATTCATGGATGATAGAGAGTAGTAGTAACTCTCGACAGGAGCTGCCATGCACAGGCCAACCGGCCTATTGCAGACTCCTTATTTTCTTGTGTTCTTATGTTATGTTCTATAGTGCTCAACCTGGGAAGTCATGTGTCGGTTAAAATCATGACGGCAATAATATACGCCCACCTCTTGAATATAGCCAAACGAGGATTTTTTGCTAAAAGGGTAAAGGAAATGTTCGAGGCAAATAACCTCCCAGACATGGAATTCCCCAACGACGTGCCCTCCTCAGAATTCTTCAACCTGATCGACAAACCAGCGGAAACCACCAGTCAGGCGCATGCCACCCAATCACAAGCCACTTCCGACATACCCCCCCCCCCAAACCAGAAAGTAGTGAAGAGGAAGAAGAGCAAGAACCCGTTTTACATCATGAACCTGTTATACAACTTGAACAAGCGATCATATATACCACCCCTAAAAAGAACAAAATGGGAAACGTGGCACCACCCCGTCACCAAGAAAGATTACTGAGAATCAGGACCTCGGTGAGGAAACCGGTATTAGGTTTTACACTCGCTCAGCCCCCAAATAGTCTCAACCGAGAGACTACTGACAAAGTAAGGGAAGGAAAGGGAGTTTGAAATTGATGACTCTTGGCATTGGCTGTTGAAGGCACCAGTGAATGAGGTCTCCAACATGAGCATGTATCTTCTAACAAGGCTGGCCACCCGTGGAAGACGAATGGCATTATTGCCAGCATCATATTCACATGCCTTCCTCAGTGCTGGTCCAACATCCTCATTAAAAACAAGAAAGACACTCACGTCCTTCTTTATGAGCATGTAGGTCTAGAAAATATGTAAGGATCCTATTTTTCAAATCGGTTCAATGTACAAGCCCGGTATACTTGTTCCTAGTCTACAACTATCATGTCATTTGGCATTGTGGCTTGCAAGTGTGTCCTCAATGCCCTGGCCATCATCCAGTCGGGAAAAAAACTCAATGGCAAGCAGTCTGTCTTCCTGAAGCCCAGAATATTTTCTGCAAGTGTCTTGTACCTGCTCCTCCTGTGTTACGTTTTGATTGTGCTGGACATAGCACACATTTGTCCCAGTCAGTCTCTGTAGCAGCTAATGTGCTAGGCTGCTGGAGATCTGCTATTTTATGTATTTTGGACATTGCCTTCCAGTTTAAGTGACCATCTGTAAATAGAAAATTTGTATTTGTCACACCATTTTTGCCATCTAACCTAACCTAACCTAACCTATCCTAACCTAATTACAGAGAAGCCTAGGAAACTTCTGGCAGCCTTTCCTGAAAGAAACATGTGAGGAAATAAGCAAGACGTGGAGGAACATAACATAGAAGTAGACTCTCTCGTAAAGGCTGGCGGCCATTTTGTTAAATGGCTACTATGGTCCTCAGGGAAATATTATGCAATGGACTTGTTGATGAAAATATTTATAAAGACATCATCTAATTGTGTGCCAATTCCCATGCTCCTATCATTAATACCACAATTTTAACACCAGTCTGCCTGACTATTGAGAAAGATGAAATGAGATTTTAGTTCCATTTAATCTTATACTCTGTCTGTCTTCTTAACGTGCTTCCCCAAGACATGATTCAATCGGTTAGTACAGAAATTCTTCGGACTATGAATTGTAAACCTGATGATATTTGAGAGACAAAAAGAAGTAGGTTCTTGACCAGTAAATCATAATAAAACAGAAGAAATAGGTGAGTTGAGGCAATATTTTAAGGTTTTAGTTTTCATAACTGTATCACAACTCATTTTATACCGGATTATTGACTAAAGAACTATCCTATGATCCAATTATTCACTAGTTTGGTTTGGTTAGGTGAAATTATATGTAGGTTATATTATTTTAAGTTCGATTATATTGGGTTAGGTTAGGTTAGGTTAGGTTAGGTTAGCTTAGATTAGGTTTGGTGAGGACTTCGGACTAATGAATCATCATAATAATCATACCTCTAATCACTTCATATTTAATCATATAATCTCTTATCACAAGTTAGTTTTATTGCCAGTGATCAAAATAATTATCGTAGAAGCATCCCCTTAATAGAATCTCATTTGCTGACTACTGCTTTTATTTTTTTTTTTTCAGGCTACTATCTGGGCCACGACTCAACATGAAATTGCAAGACATCCAATCAGAAAGTAGATATCAAGAGCGATAACACTGCAGCTATTATCTCAGTCAATAGGAAATATAAGCCGCTTACCATGATATAACGAACTTAAGACCAGGAAGTGATAAGGACATCTGTTTCGTCCGGAATTTCGATCTTCAGCTTTTATTACGACGAAAACACACTAGATAGATAATTCAGCGGATATTATGAATTGTGATATGATTACCTTCTGAATTCGGAAAGCAGAAGAAGGATTGTGAATTCGGTAGATGTTGTCAAGTATGATACTGACAGAGAGCAGATAAATGACTCATATAGAATCATTAAAGAAATTATGCTAATGGGAGCAGTAGTAGACAATATGAAAGTACCAGAACATTAAGGAGTGTATAATGGATATTCACGGAGTAAACTGTTAACAGGAAGCTCGAAGCAGAAGCCAAGAGATAAGGAGTCAGAGGTAGTAGCTATTATCATGGGGGCGGGGAACCAATCCTGCTCACCACATCTGTTACCAAACCAACCCTTCATCTTTCATCTTCACAGCTGACTGATAAAGGATTAGAGCCCCTCGGTGAGCTAATGGACATTGACAACAAACCAGTAAGTGTCACACCATTTGTTGCAACGAACAGATAAAATAAGATAAAATATACAAAGAGTGTCTTGAGTATTTCAATGAGTCATCCTCAATATGCTGACGGATATATGCGTTCAAAGCTTAAAGTTTCGGAAATTTGGGTCCTCATTCATGTGTTAGTTTGTGAAGGTGAAATTTTGACGCCATTAAGGCTGTCATCTATTCTGCTTTTTTCTCTTCAATAAAATTGTTTGACAGATCTGTTCCCAGCTCCCCTGTTGGAAATAAATATATCCTGTACGAACCTTAAAAGACCAGATCTATAGGATATGGATGACTGTCTATTATCAATTGAAACACTTGAATAGAAGTCTACCTTCTGCTAATCTAATACAGGATTGGTGATTACATTTTCCCACTGCTTTTCTCCACAAAATGTCGGGCTGTAAACCCTAAATCTTTGTCTTGCCGGCCACGAACGCTCTCAAACTGAACTGAATACACGAGAAATTAAATTGGAACACATTGCTGGCCTCATATTTTATTTTAACAGTACCCGTCATGCTCTATCTCCTAAGAGGCAATCTTACCAGTGTGTCCTGTGTCAACAATCACCATTGTGACCTGCGTTAGGTTATGCTAAAATAGGTTAGGTTAGGTTAGATTAGGCTTAAAACGAAGTTTAATTATTTCGTTCCATTTCGAACCTGGTAATCTAATGTAACCTTACCTATCCTAACCTAACCCGTACACAACGTGAAATGGTCCATTTTTACAGATATTTTACACATTGACTATAATGTATATATATATATATATATATATATATATATATATATATATATATATATATATATATATATATATATATATATATATATATATATATATATATATATATATATATAAATAAATGCAAGTAAATCACTGTAGGTGCGTGTGATCTATATATGCTGATAACCACAAGGAAAGAAGAAAACACGAAGTTCCCAAGCGCTTTCGTGTAATTCACATCTTCAGGGGTGAGTACAGACTAGAGAGAGAAATACAAATCAAGGTGTATATATACAGAGGAGGGTGAGACCAGGTCCACAATGGTCAGGTATTAGGTAATGACCCTACTAATCTTTAAATAGCACACAACGGTTGGTGGTCAGGTCAGATGGTCAAGTGACCCGGCCTTCTCACCTGATCACAATCTTCTTAATTACAAAATTGTCCAGCTTGTACATGCCGTTACTCAAATTCATGTTGAATGCTTCGGTATGTTTAATAAGACTAGATTCTATGATGTTCCTACTATCAATTGAATTACATGGTAATATTGAGGAGGCATTATCCCAGTCAATGCAATGCTTGTTATATATATATATATATATATATATATATATATATATATATATATATATATATATATATATATATATATATATATATATATATATATATATATATATATATATATATATATATATATATATATATATATATATATATATATAATCAACGTATATTAATCATGACGAACGAAGTTGACCGGTATAACAGATAAACTTATAAAATAGTAGACTCTGTTATATTCGGCAAAGCCTGTTTCCGAGCTATGGTCCGGATCAAGATATATATATATATATATATATATATATGTTCAAAGTCCGCGTGTTATATGGACTAAAAATGAAGTATATATATGTACCTCGCGTTTCATACCAGCTGGATTCGGTAAAATGCTACTGACACCACATACGAGGCACGGGCAGTTTCCCAATGAGGTTCACGGCGCCATCAGCTCGATGAACAGGCTTTGTGTGAAATATAACAGAGTCTAGAACTGCATTTAGTGTCCTTGTGGGCTAGCCGGTAAGCGTTTCCTAGTCCCACCCAGTAGGTCGAGGGTTCGATTCTATGCTCCGACAACTTTTATCAGGCAACATAAGTAAAAATTATAATGGAAATATGAGTAAGAAATAAAGAACGTGGAATACAAATTCAATTTCGTAGTGAACGTCGGGTACGTTTACACAACATTACTTCATTTAGGGTGATTATTTTTGGCACATAATGATAACACTGGTCAACAGCCAAAATGGTTCACATATGAGATCATGCTCACACAACTAATTTCATATTGCTGAATTCGAATCTGATATTTGTTTTGTTCTATCAGACCAGATTTTATAAAAAAATCAATAGGTACAAATATTTAATATTCCATCACGTGTCGTGCAAAAGATGAGATTATCTCATGTGACTGTGCTTTCATGACTAATTTCATATTAATGAATATTAATTGGATGTTTCATTCTACCATCAGACCTACTTTCTTAAAGAATAAAAAAAATAGTAAATATAGTAACATTATCGCGTCATGCAAGATACAATTTTAAACCTATCACAGATAAGCTCATAAAAAATTGTACCAAAAAACATAAGTTCAAATCCTTTATAATGACAAAATATGAAGTTCTAAACGTGCTTCTGAACTTTACTCTTTCTCTTGTACAGCTTGCTCTCTTCTCGTTGCAGTGTCCAGCAATAGTCGCCCATCATGTTAGGACTGAATTGTCCCTGATATCTGCTCTCCATTATGGCAATATCTTGATGAAATCTTTCGCCATGTTCATCACTAACGTCTCCAAGGTTACCTGGGAAAAATTCAATATGAGAGTGAAAAAAATGCAATTTCAAGGACATCCTTGCTCCCAATGCATGATAATTCTGAAGCATGGTTGTTACGATTGCTTTGTAGTTGTCAGCACGATAGTTTCCAAGAAAATTCTTTGACACATTGACAAATGATTCCCATGCTTTTTTCTCCAGTGGGTTCAATGTTTTGGTGAATTCGCTATCATTAACTAGTATACGAATTTGTGGTCCATTCAAGACACCTGCTTTCAACTTGGCTTCGGAAACCACACCACCTAGTTTCTGAGATAAGTATAGAGTCCCAGCACCGAATTGATCCATAGCTTTGATGAAATTTTTAGCCAAACCGAGCTTTAGATGCAGTGGAGGCAAAAATATCTTTTCTGGATCTGCAAGCGGATTGTGAGCACAGTTAAACCTTCCAGGCGCATCTCTTGGTCTTGTCGGCCAATCCTTTCTCACATAGTGCTCTGCATCAGCTATGCTGTTCCACAAGCACAAAAAGCACATGTGCTTTGTGTAGCCACTCTGAAGGCCCAGTAGTAAACTGATGACTTTGAGATCGCCACATATCTTCCACTGGTGTTTCTCATACTCTATAGCGGCCAACAGAATTTTCATTGTTTCATATCTCTCAGTCATTTGTGTTGCGTGTGCTATTGGGACAGATGGAAGCCGATTGCCATTGTGTAAAAGACAGCTTTCAGAGAGTCTTCTCCTGAGTCTATAAACAGCCTCCAATCCTCTGTCTTGTATGTTTCAGACTTGCAGAGTTGTTGCATGAGAGATACTGCGTCCTCGCAATAACAAAGGTTGTTTGCCACCTTGAAAAATGCAGACAGCTGTCTATGTCGGTAACGTGCTGTAGTGATATGCACTCCATCTTCTAGCAGGTTACGCTGCTTTAGTCTGGATCCCAAAACTTCAGCCTTTTCTTTTGACAAGTTTAGGTCCCTGATGAGATCATGAAGCGCTTCTTGAGTAAATAGTTTAGGCCTCGTATTTTCAGAGTCATCCTGGTAGTCGTTTTCCATTGAGGCAGAGGTAGAATCGGAATCACTCAATTCTTGTTCAGTCGGTGGATTTGGGACTGGAAGTTCAGCACTGGTCGGATTGCAGAAGCAATATTGGGGTACTGTACCTTGCCTCGTGTCTTGATTTTTATTCCCTTAATATTTGTGAGACAGAAGTAGCAGTCACTACTGTGGTCTTTAGGTTCACGCCATATCATTGGTACAGCAAACGGCATTCCTGAACTTCGTTTACCACACATCCACTCGCTCAGGTGGTTAACACAAGACTTACAGGCTACATGAGGTGGCCATTTCTTGTCTTGGTCACCCAAATGACATTTGAAGTAACTTTTGTAGTTCAGTCGAACAGCTTTTGTGATTGGTTTCTTGAGGCTACCAGGAGTGAAGGCACCACATATGTAGCAAAAACTGTCAGCACCGTTCACACATTTGCGACGTTACATGTTTTGTTAATTTTAGAGTAATTAAAAATCATGCAGGTGTAGATATGCAATATCATGAATCAGCAAACTGAAACAAACAAAAAAGCACAAATCAGGACAAAATAATTGCATAAGTGGAGCCAATGAGCATATAAATTACTGTATGAATAGCATGGTACACTAAATATATAGATATGCTGGTTCTGGAAAACTGAGCCTGATACAGCTATACGAATGTCATAATTGAGTTCAGCACATACAATTACACTAGAATCAGACTGTTTTGATCCAGAACCATGAGAATTTTGTTTTATGTTGACCAGTGTAATTGCTTGGCTGTCTCTCACCAATATTCATCACCTGAACTTGCAACAATACCCAGGCTAGTAGTTAACGCCGACAATTATCAACTCAGATAGCAGTTATCTTATTTTTATCTGCAACTCGTGAAAAAAAAATGTTTTATTCGTTTAAACGTATTATTTGTAACTTTATATATATATATATATATATATATATATATATATATATATATATATATATATATATATATATATATATATATATATATATATATATCTTACTCCCTCTCTCACCCTTTCTTACTTCTCTCATGTACGAGTATATACACACCCCGCCTAGTTCTCTCTCTCTTTCTCTCTCTCTCTTTCGGCTTTGTAAGTTGTTAGTGGACCAGAAGCTTTTGTTCACGGACAACGAAGTAAACTATGATACGTTGAAGTATCAAAATTCAGGGGATCAATAGTGTTCCAATCATAACTAGTTGAGACAACATAAAGTTTAAAACACATTCAACATAATATTATATTATTGCATTGAGACAAAAGTTATTACATTTTAATACTAAATATAGTTTTTGACACCTGGAGATAAGTGGTAGCACTCATGTCTTCCAGTATTACTTGCACTGATATTAATTAAAACAAAACAAAAAGAATATTGGTAGTAATAACAGATCGGCCATGATTAGTTATAACGTCACTGAATTCTTGTATGCACTGTCGTGACATACTCTTCAACATACTAGACAATTTTCATGCAGTGTATTTATCGAAGTATTCTGATACTTTGAGCCTCATGAGCCCTGTACTCCTTGAAAGAGATCTTACTCTGAACCTGTAAATAATTATCTAATAAGATCACATTTAAAGGTGTTTAAATACTCAGTTTTCGGTAACCACTTTGGGTACTTCACGTAATATATGCTTTCACAGGCAACCACTATTATCTTTAGACAACTCTATAGTTATACACAAGTGATCGTGGGCCCTTCGTGCCCGGTGGCGAGTCCAGTAGTACAGTTTACCGAGGTTGTTATAATCATGGTCGTGGTTGTTATAATCATGGTCCTGGTTGTTATAATCATGGTCGTGGTTGTTTCATGGTCGTGGTTATTATAATCAAGGTCGTGGTTGTTATAATCATAGTCGTGGTTATGATCATAGTCGTTATTGCAATAATCATAGTCGTGAGTGTTATAATCATGGTCGTGGTTGTTATAATCATATTCGTGGTTGTTATAATCATATTCGTGGTTGTTAAAATCATGGTCGTGGTTGTTATAATCATGGTCGTGGTTGTTATAATCATGGTCGTGGTTGTTATAATCATAGTCGTGGTTGTTATAATCATGGTCGTGCTTGTAATAATCATGGTCGTGGTTGTTATAATCATGATCCTATTTGTTAATATCATGGTCGTGGTTGTTATAATCATGGTCGTGGTTGATATAATCATGGTCGTGGTTGTTATAATCATAGTCGTGGTTATGATCATAGTCATGGATGTTATAATCATAGTCGTGGTTTTTATACTCATGATCGTGAGTGTTATATTCATGGTCGTGGTTGTTATAATCATATTCGTGGTTGCTATAATCATGGTCGTAGTTGTTATAATCATGGTCATGGTTGTTATAATCATGGTCTTGGTTGTTATAATCATGGTCGTAGCTGTTATAATCATAGTCGTGGTTATGATCACAGTCATGGTTGTTATAATCATAGTTTTGGTGGTTAAAATCATGGTTGTGAGTGGTATAATCATGGTCGTGGTTGTTATAATCATATTCGTGGTTGTTAAAAATCATGGTCGTGGTTTGTATAATTATAGTCGTGGTTGTTATAATCATGGTCGTGGTTGTTATAATCATAGTCGTGGCTATGATCAGAGTCGTGGTTGTTATACTGTAATCTTAGACGTGGTTTTTATACTCATGATCGTGAGTGATATATTCATGGTCGTGGTTGTTATAATCATATTTGTGGTTGTTATAATCATGGTCGTGGCTGCTATAATCATAGTCGTGGTTGTTATAATCATGGTCGTGCTTGTAATAATCATGGTCGTGGTTGTTATAATCATGGTCGTGGTTGTTATAATCATAGTCGTGGTTGTTATAATCATGGTCGTGGTTGTTATAATCATGGTAGTGGATGTTATAATCATGGTCGTGGTTGATATAATTATGGTCGTGGTTGTTATAATCATGGTCGTGGTTGTTATAATCATGGTCGTGGTTGTTATAATCATAATCGTGGTTGTTATAATCATGGTCGTGGTTGTTATAATCATGGTCGTGGTTGTTATAATCATGGTCGTGGTTGTTATAATCATGGTCGTGCTTGTTATATGACTCCCACAACTACCGTAAAATATCGTATATGTTTGCTGATATTTTGAGTGATGTTCCGTGCAAAATGTTAATTAACCTGTTTACTGAATGTAATATAACGTTATAGAATTGACACACACACACACAAGGAGTGGCAGACCCCGGGTAACCACACAAGACGATTATGCCCGTTTGTTGGCTGCAGTAGACAACACACCTAAGAAGACAGTAATCGACCTCACCAGAGAACTCATTCTCCCCTGTCATCCTCAAACGACTAGAAACCGTCTCCACAAGAGCGGTATAAACTGCTACGTTCCAGCAAAAAAACAGAAAATAACACAAGCTCGTAGGGAGGCTCGGCTTGGATTTGCTTTGGAATACCTTGGCGTAGACCCAATATTCTGGCACAATGTTATATTTACAGATGAGAAGAGCTTCTCATCAGTTAAAGCCGGAGCACGATACTGCTGGCGACCAGTTAATACACGATACAAAGATAAGAACATTGACGAGAGAGCTACAAGTGGTCCTGTCACTGTGAATATGTGGGGATGAATGTGGGCATACGGACCAGGGGAGCTGGTGGTGTTGGAGTGGAGATTCACGAGTGACGACTACATTCACATATTGGAAGAGGTCTTCTTACCCACTGTCCGAGCGATGGCAATTCCTGATCCAGAACCAATTATACTTGTGCACGACAACAGCCCAGTCCATACAAACAACACTGTCAAATTGTGGCTCGATCAACATCCTATGATTCAACCTATAAACTGGCCACTCAAAGGTTGTGACACAAATCCCATAGAAAACCTATGGGCTATCATAACTCGCAACTGGGATGTTGGCGAAGAACGGAGCCGGGAAATTGTAGCGCTACATGCTAATGAAGTGTGGGAACGACTGAGACGCCGCCCTAATCTATGCTTCAATCTTGCGGAGTCCATGCCAGAGAGGATTAATGAGGTTATTAACGCACATGGCGGCTGGACATCTAATTATATTCTTGTGTTGGTCCTTTACCTCTATGTCAAATGTAAATGCATGAACTACCTAACTACATGTTTTCATATCCTACATATAACTTTCGAGTGGTGGAAATTATTTGGAATAACATTTCGGGTAATTGGGTTATGGCAACATTTATCAACACCTGTCTCTTAATGTCTACATGTGTAAGACTTTCTGTGATGCAACATTATGCATCATCATGTGTTCCATGAAATCCAAATTAACGGAAATATAAATTTATATAGGTTGTCATGTCGTATTCATCTTTGATAATGGAATACTTTGGGGGAAGGAATAACGATGAAACACAATTCATAACGTGGGGGAGCTGGTGGTAGAGCGGTACCGTTCTTGCCTCGCAAGCAAGATGTCACGGGTTCGATTCCCGGGCCGGCGGAAGTTGTTTGGACACTCTTCCTAGTCCCCTTCGTCCCTGTTCACCAAGCAGCAAAGTAGGTGTATAGATATGTACATACCAAGATATGTGAACACGCCTGACACCAGGACTCTTGTTACCATTCATTGTACCATTTATTCACATGTCTGTATTACTACATATTATTATAGCATGTCTGATGTCCATGCTTATGTCTAATGCCTATGTTCATTTACTATGTCCCGATGTACTATGTCTGTACCGCGCTAGTCGAGTAATTAGAAGACCTCATTTATTGTCCTAGGAATGTCTAGCAACTCTCTTTGCCTGGCTAGCTAATTTCCCTCAGATCAGCTCCGGCCTACCTACGGTCCGGGGTCCCTAGTAACCGCTCCTGTATCGGTTGGCTATCACGCCCAGCCTTGTACCACTTATTGAATATACCTACTGCTCGTGCCCTGGAGTTTCAAGAACCTTGTCTAGGATTACATCCACCACACCACATGGCGCAGTTTGAGTAGCTCCAACACGACAGTTTACAAGCCTCAAGAGCCGGCCCCGTCTGTTTCCGGCCTCGTCTGTTTCCCGCCCAGAAGATATACTCCACAGTGCCCCTGGATTTAAAGTGCTTTGTGACCTTGTGAAGTGCCCTAAGTGAAGTGCAGTGCCTTTCATGTCTCTTTGCTATGTTTCTGCGGCCCTACAGGTAGCAGACACGCCTCCAGCCCAGTTTCCAAGACAGCACTTCCGGCATACACCCCCCATCCACGGAGGCTCGCAAGCCACTGCCCGCGTCCCCTCCCACTGAACCAGCATCTCGCCCGGGCGCGCGGAGGAATACACCGCCGCTAGCCGCCTCCTCTCACTTCACAAATATTACAGTCAGTACTCTTTTACTTGCCAGCCAGTTCCTGCACTTAAGCAAATCCATTGGCGAAAATATAGCACTTCACCTTATTCTCCTTGTCTTTCCCATCGCAACAATACCAAACACGAGATGTCTGACCACGACGATTTGCTGGGAAATTTATATGAGGATTATGAGGAAGACGACGCCTCACAGACCCTCCCACCCCCCCTCACGCCTCACACGCCGGGCGCGCCAAATTCAAAGGATGGGAGCCAGGATATACGTCAGTTAATCCACTTCCTACAAGTTTCTCAAGAGAAGGAAGCCCAAAGACGTCAATTAGAGGAGGAAAAACGACGTCAAGAGGAATTGTCAAGACAGTCAGAGGAATCAGCTTACCGCCTTCAACTTCAACAACAACACCAAGCTGATAACCGCAAATTCCTGGACCTATTGGAATTGCTGGCAACGAGGACGACTTCACCAGCTGCCACAACCAACTCGCCAGCTTCAGCCTCTTCATCTATCCTTCAGACAACGCCTCCTCACACGTCACCTATCTCCCCTAGGTATGCCTCAGTGTCTTCTCAACCACCCGTTCCAGTCTCAACTCTCGTCGACCTCTCCGTGCCTCCTCCACCGCCTGCCGTCTCGAGTACACCCCTGCACAGCAAGTCTTCAGTTCCCAGTCCCCCACCTCTTCAATCTGATGCAACATATCAAGTATACCGTCAATGGCGACGTCGTTTCGAAGACTTTGCTGTTATGTCTGACCTCTACCGAATGCCCCCTCATAAACAACTCATCCAATTAAGATCGTGCATTTCCCTCGATGTTCAACGCCTCCTAGAGCACACGCTAGCCATCCCCCCTGACTCCCCCAGGTCAGTGACAGAGGTTTTAAACGCCTTGCAGAGTCATTTCCGTGGCCTCCGCAATGAAGCTTTGCGTCGTAGGGAACTGCTATCCTGCAAACAAGCTTCTGGGGAATCATTCTCAGACTTCTATGCACGACTTAAGGACCTAGCAACCGAGGTGGACCTATGTACAGGCGATCCTGTAACCTGTGCTGAGATCCAGCTCAAGATGATCTTGCTGATGGGTGTACGTGACGAGGACCTGCTTCAGAAACTCCTCACCCTCGACGCCGCCTCTTCCCTCACCGACTTCGTCACCTGTTGCAGGTCGTATGAGGCCACAAGAGAGGCTGCCTCAGCTATACACTCATCGCCATCTCAAGTCCACGCCGTCTCCACCTACAAGAGGAATCAACGCCAGATGCAGACGACGTCCTCTCCACAGCCCCCGTCACAGTCACCAGTTTCTTCTCCCGAATCCTGCAGAAACTGTCAGCACCAGCATGGTCCAGGAAAGTGCCCTGCGGCTGATAGTACATGTCGAAACTGTGGGTTTCAAGGCCATTGGCCCCGCACACCTCGATGTCCTGCCAACAAGGCCTCATGCAACGCTTGCAACAAGCAAGGACACTTCGCCAAGTGTTGCAGGTCCACCAAGAAGCCTCCATCTCCAGGTCAAAACGTCTCTTCACAGCCCGACAGAACGTCCACACCACCGTCTCCCAAGAACAACAAAGGATGCCGACGCGTGGATGATGCCTCGAGTGACAGGTCCCCCAAGCCCGTCAATGTTCGTCTGTCCTACGGTACCAACTCTTCCAACCTCCTGATGATACCTGACACGGGCGCGGACATCACGGTGATTGGACCAACACACCTGGACGCCCTCAACATCCCCAGGAGTAGCCTGTCACCCACAGCCATGAACGACGTGCTCACAGCGGACGGGTCCCCGATGTCTCCACCTTTGGGTTGCTTCAAGGCAACACTACAGCTCGGTCCCAAGTCTTGCCTTGCCACAGTCCACGTCCATGAGGGCATCCAAACCCCTCTCTTGTCATGTGGCCATTGTCAGGACTTGGCCATCGTCTCATCCGAGTTCCCAAAGCCCATCCTCGCTGTGACACACCTCAACAGGTGTGCAGAGATACCTGTTTCAGCCATGACCACACCTGCTGCCGCCCGGGAGTTCTTTTTTCGTCAGTTCAGCGACGTCCTTGTCTCCAAGCCCGACCTCCAGAAGACGCCGCTCAAGAAGATGACAGGCCCCCCGATGAGAATCCACCTCAAGCCTGGCGCGACGCCTTTCGCCATCCACACACCCAGGCCTATCCCCTTTGCCATACGGGACAAGGTGAAGGCGGAGCTCGATTCTCTGGTGCAGCAGGGGATCATCAGACACGCCGGTGAGGAGCCCTCCGAGTGGTGCCACCCTATGGTCTTGGCACCCAAGCCTGTAGGTGTTCGCATCACAGTGGACCTCACCCATCTCAACTCGCAGGTCTCCCGTCCCGCCCATCCATCGCCTACGCCCATCCAAGCAGTCCGCAGCGTCACCCCGTCTGCAAAGTTCTTTACCACGGCGGATGCACTACATGGGTACTGGCAAGTCGACCTGGCGGAAGAAGATCGCCACCTCACTACATTCATCACGCCCTACGGCCGCTTCCAACACTGCCGCGGACCCATGGGCTTCGCAGCAACGGGGGATGCGTACTGCCTCCGTGGGGATATGGCTCTGCAGGGTGTCACCAACTGCGTGAAGGTCGTAGATGACATCCTGCTCTTCGACGATGATCTCCCGGCCCACTTGAACCGAGTTCATCTGATGCTCACAAGATGTCGTGCCCATGGTATCACCCTGAACAAAGATAAATTTGTGGTCGCCGCCCCCCAAGTTAACTACTGCGGCTACAACATCTCGCCAGAGGGGATCTCAGCTGATGAGGAGAAGGTCAAGGCCATCAGGGACTTCCCTACTCCAGCGAACCTGACCGACCTTCGCTCATTTATGGGCCTGGTAAATCAGCTGGCCGACTTCTCCCCTAAAATCGCCACATCAGCCCAACCTCTACGCCCCCTCATGAGCCCCAAGCGCTCTTTCCTCTGGACTCCTGACCACGACCTAGCGTTCAGGAATGTTAAGAAGGCGTTGCTGTCACCACCAGTCCTGGCACCCTTCGACCCGTCCTTACCAGTGGTCCTCCAGACCGACGCCTCCCGTCTATACGGCCTCGGATATGCCCTCCTTCAAGACCACGGCCAGGGTAGACTGTGCTTAGTTCAGTGTGGCTCCAGGTTTTTGACGGACACGGAGACCAGATACGCCACCATTGAACTAGAGATGCTGGCAGTCGCCTGGGCTATGGCCAAGTGCCGCCTTTACCTGTTCGGCCTTGGGCATTTCACCCTCATGACGGACCATCGCCCGCTCATACCCATTCTTAATCACTACACGTTGGACGCCATCGAAAATCCTCGCCTCCAACGTCTCAAAGAGAAGACCGCCCCTTACGTCTTTACAGCTGTGTGGCGCGCCGGGAAGCTTCTGTGCATACCAGACGCCCTCTCCCGAGCCCCTGTTAGTCGCCCCACACCCGAAGATGAAGTCGACTGTACCATGGCCGCCGCTCACGTTCGGTCTTTAGTGACACACACAGCCACTTCTCTTGCTGACAAGACGACGACGACGCCCTCCATCGAAGACGATAGGACTCTCCAGGAGCTTCGCATCGCCGCCGCTCAAGACCCGGCATACGTCCAACTCCTCGACTACGTCTCCGCTGGATTCCCCACCAACCGCTACGACATTCACGCCTCCGCCCTCCCCTTCTGGAAGCTAAGGGATAGCCTCTATGCGGACGGAGAGCTGGTGTTGTACGGCCCCAGGATCGTCGTTCCCGCTGCCCTCCGCCGGCGCACCTTATCCCGCCTCCATGACAGCCACCGCGGCGTTGAAGCCACCAGGCGCAGAGCCCGTCAGACCGTCTTCTGGCCTGGTATTGACGCCGATATTAAGAGCACGGTTGAGGCCTGTGAGCCTTGCCAGCAACTCCAGCCCAGCCAGCAACAAGAGCCGTACCTGTGCAATGACCTCCCAAAGCGGCCCTTTGAGTCCGTGTCCGCCGACTTCTTTAATGTGGCCGGAAAGTCTTTCCTGGTGGTCGCCGACAGGCTCTCTGGATGGCCCGTGGTAGTTCCCTGTGGTCGGGACACCACCTCTTCCAGGGTCATCCGGATGTTTTGTTGCTTCTTCCGGGAAGTCGGAGTGCCTCTCCGCCTCCGAACCGACGGTGGGCCCCCGTTCAATAGCCACGAGTTCAAGAGCTTCGCCGAACGCTGGGGCGTCCACCACATCGTCACCTCCCCTCATTACCCGCAGGCGAATGGCCACGCCGAGGCAGCGGTAAAGTCCGTAAAATACCTCATCCTCAAGACAGCACCGACGGGGAACCTGGACTGCGAGGAGTTCGACAGGGGCCTACTGGAACTCCGTAACACCCCTACCCCTGCCGGACGCTCTCCTGCCCAGGTGTTGTATGGCCGCCCCCTTCGTACTTGTGTGCCTGCCCACCCCCAGTCCTTCTTAGATGAATGGCAGATCAAGGCGGACGAGTGTGACCGCCGTGAGGCTGCCCGGATGGCCCAAGTGACAAGCCACTATGACGCCCAAGCCCGCCCCCTTCCCAGGTTGGCCGTCGGCCAGCAAGTACGAATCCAGGACCCGACGTCACACCGCTGGGACAAGGTCGGGGTCGTCATGGGCCGTGGCGAGTCTCGTTCGTACCAAGTCCGCCTCCCCAGTGGTCGTGTGTGGTGGCGAAACAGACGCCACCTCCGCCCAGTGCCATCCTCTAGTGACGAACCTTCCTCCCCGTCCCCTGTGTCCCCTTGCCCAGACCAGGAACGAAGGTCGTCAGTTGATCCTCCCATTGTCCCTCGCCGCTCCCCCCGACTCATGGAAAAAGAGTCCGTAGCCGCTCGAGATTGCACTACGAGCGTAAAGGGGGAGGGAGGTGTATAGATATGTACATACCAAGATATGTGAACACGCCTGACACCAGGACTCTTGTTACCATTCATTGTACCATTTATTCACATGTCTGTATTACTACATATTATTATAGCATGTCTGATGTCCATGCTTATGTCTAATGCCTATGTTCATTTACTATGTCCCGATGTACTATGTCTGTACCGCGCTAGTCGAGTAATTAGAAGACCTCATTTATTGTCCTAGGAATGTCTAGCAACTCTCTTTGCCTGGCTAGCTAATTTCCCTCAGATCAGCTCCGGCCTACCTACGGTCCGGGGTCCCTAGTAACCGCTCCTGTATCGGTTGGCTATCACGCCCAGCCTTGTACCACTTATTGAATATACCTACTGCTCGTGCCCTGGAGTTTCAAGAACCTTGTCTAGGATTACATCCACCACACCACAGTAGGTACCTGCTGTAAGTCGAAAGTTGCGAATTCGTATTCAGGGACAAGTTGTTGGAACTTCCAATAACTTGCTTAGACATAAACCATTGACTCTTCAAGCTTTTACGCCCTTGAACTTAGCATGCTTCTCTGTTGGGCGCTGTAAACGCTTCTGCGCTTCACCTTACACAAGGATGTAGGGGGGTGCCCAATAGAAAAAAAAAAAAAAAATCATAACGTGTGTGTGTGTGCGTGTGTGTGTGTGGAATCTTATGAAACGTCGTGGTTATGATAATATAAAGCGGCGTTTGTCAGTAGTTTTAACATGTATTATCTCACCTCAGTTTCCTGTCGCCCAATACAGAGAACAGAATGATTATGGTGATATGACTATTTGCTGGTGGGTGTATAGCTTGGGTTCATCACCTTGCGTAACACCTGTTATAGGCTTATTTTATGTTGACGATACATTTCAATATATATTACAGATGTTACATCATGTGTAATATCACAATTGGCACCTTTACGTATGGTCCTCGTCAACCCATACCCCAACTCACAATTACCATCCTTCCCAAACTATCCCTGCTGCTTAGACCTACCTGCTCGAATATTTACGGGGTTCGGAACGCAGACACGACTATTTTGGCTGACTATATATATATATATATATATATATATATATATATATATATATATATATATATATATATATATATATATATATATATATATATTAAAGGAATGTAAGGAAGAGCTTAGTATGCCCTTAGCAAAGTTGTTTAACATGTCCTTAAAAACAGGTGTAGTACCAGAATCCTGGAGGATAGCGAATGTAATACCGATTTTCAAGAAGGGGGATAGATCACTATCTCTAACTACCGCCCAATCAGTCTAACATCAATAGTAGGCAAATTACTGGAAGCAATCATTTCAAACTCTATTCGAAATCACCTGGAGAAGCACAGATTGATCAATGATTCCCAGCATGGCTTCACAAGCGGACGTTCTTGCCTAACTAATCTATTAACATTCTTTTCATCAGTTTTCGAATCAGTGGACGAGGGGCACAATTATGATGTGGTATATCTCGACTTTAGCAAAGCCTTCGACAGAGTCCCCCACGAAAGACTAATTAGAAAGGTAGAAGCTCATGGCATCAAAGGTGACATCCTTAAATGGATTAGGGCGTGGTTACAGGACAGGAAACAGCGAGTGAGCATTAACGGCACTAAGTCCCAATGGAGCAACGTCACAAGTGGAGTTCCCCAAGGCTCAGTACTTGGACCATTATTGTTTATTATATACATAAACGACATAGATATCGGCATAGACAGCAACATAAGTAAATTTGCTGATGATACTAAAATAGGACGTGTTATCAAATCTGACGAGGACTCGGCAAAACTACAGGAGGATCTAAACAAATTTTTCGAATGGTCTGAAAAATGGCAGATGAAATTCAACATCGACAAATGTAAAGTACTCAGTATAGGAAATGTAAACAGGGAAACCAGATACCAGATGAACAACGATGCCATAGAGAAATCCGACTGCGAGAGAGATTTAGGAGTAATGATAAGTAGGAACCTTAAGCCAAGTAAACAATGTGTTTTTGCTCGTAACAAGGCTAATAAAGTACTTGGGTTCATACAAAGGAGTGTTAGTTACAAGACTAGCGAGGTCATCCTAAAACTGTATCTTGCTCTTGTGAGACCACACCTGGATTACGCAGTTCAGTTCTGGTCACCGTATTACAGAATGGATATAGAATCCTTGGAAAGAATTCAGAGGAGAATGACAAGACTAATCCCGGGCATTAGGAACCTTGAGTATAGAGACAGGTTAAAGCATCTTAATCTGCACTCCCTTGAGAGACGTAGAGCGAGGGGCGACCTGATAGAGGTGTATAAGTGGAAGGCAGGACTAAACAAAGGGGACATTACAAAGGTACTCAAATTATCCAACCAGGAGCGAACTCGTAACAATGGTTTTAAATTGGACAAATTTAGATTTAGGCGTGAAATAGGTAAACACTGGTTTGGAAACAGAGTAGTGGATGAGTGGAACAAGTTACCAAATATCATCATTAACTCGAATACGCTGAATTGCTTCAAACATAGGTTGGATGCTCATATGAGCAATAGGGGTTGGGTGTAAACGGGACTGCCCAGTATGGGCCAATAGGCCCGCTGCAGTTTCCTCCATTCTTATGTTCTTATGTTCTTATATATATATATATATATATAACATGTCGGAAATTCTCACTACTAGTTATTGTTTGTTTGTTTTTTGCGTTATAGTGGATGGTAATGCAGTGGAAGCGCCCCTCAAAGAAATCCCGTACCAGCACAAACGCAATTAATAAAAGTATTTTTTCCGTGACCGTGGAATACCTAGTACCTGTGATTGGGGTTAATGAGATGCACTGCTACTAATGCAGCAGTACTACATACACGAGAACGAGGAACTCATCTGAAACAATTCCTTCGTACATCCTGCTTCACTTAGTGGCACATAAAACAATAAAAAAATATTACGTGCACCGATGAAGATGCCTTAAGTGCATCCGACAAAATTATAGCAATCACTGAGGAATAGAAATCCCAATTTAGTCATACTACACAAGAACATGGATCACTCATAGCTTGTCTGGGATGACCCACCAAATACTATAATCCTAACTCTCCTAACTACACAGAACCCATAGGTTGTAACTACTCACCTGACAAGTGGCAGGCATTTACAAGAAACGGAGAAAATCACTCATGACCCCTCAGGCAGGCTGGTGGTCAGCTGTTTTCTCATTACTCTTTCTAGGTTTCAGGAGTCATGAGTGTATTTCTCCACCAACACCCGTAACTTGCTTCACACATAAGTTCAGAATGCACCCATATTTTAAGGTGCTACAGCCTTTCACCAATTTTTGAAGAGGAACCCCTACGTCCCACGTGTGCAATCAACCATGAGGAACGTTGATTGCACACCTGGACTTGGTTATTTTAATCACATACACCCAATACTGGGGAGATGAATGTCTCTATGTAACCACTAGAACTGCCGGTCCAAGTGTGTGACCTTTCATTCCTCAGCCTGCACTGACTTTATTCCCAGTACTTCATGGAAAGGAAGAGAGCGACCGTTAGCCCGCCTAGTTAGGCCAGCTCAGAGTACAACCAGGTAAACCCTGCCCAGCTGAGGGAGGGGTTCTACTTTCCCGTTAGTAGGATTTTTCACTGACTGACTGAAGAGATGTGGTGTTGTATGAACCAAGGTGGGGAGATTCGATGAACCAGATCGACCACCTACCAAAGTGCGGCTGCTGGTCCCAGTAGTTAGTTACCAGAGACACCTGTTCGCCTCGTGCGTTACCAGCTATATCTTCCAAACCACCATCACCATTAACCACCAACCACCGACCTCCGACCAAGTGGGTTCTCGTGACCCTGCAGAAGGAGCACTTTGTTAACTACTGTTAAATTTTTCTCCGCCCTATCTAAACACTGTCTGAGATCGAATAAAGACTTACTTGCAACATGGATGAACACTTGGGAAGGGACGAGGCCAAGTGGTCGTTTTCCTCGGCGAAACACGTAGTTAGACGTCCGTCTGGTCAATGACCACGAGCTAACTGAGACCAGATCACCCCCAGCATCCCTCAGGGCGCTCTCCTGCCTCCCCCCCATGACGTCATCTTTCGCGTATTTTTAATAGTTTCTTTGTGAGACATGTAACATATTTACACTAGGAAACTATCCACAATAACTTTAAATTTTACAATTGTCCCTTAATTTCATGAATCGTGTCTATATTAATTCAATAAAGTACATTAAAATTTCTATAGACCTAGTTCAAAATGCTTCCACCCCTGAAGGTTCCAAGTGCTCCCTGAAGAAGGCAGTGATGGGTAGGGAAACACCGGGTAACACTGAAGTCCATTTATTAACGGATAGGAGAAATACAAGTAGTGACTAGCGTGTGCCATGCACGACCCACGGAGTCAGACTGAGGGTGCCTTGCCATATGGCAGCCCCGGGGCAGTGTTGCCACGTAATTACATATATAAATGCTACTCGGCACAATAGCTTATATACAAGGTTGCTACTCGGCACAATAGCTTAGATACATAACCTACAACCCCCTGACTGAGGGCGTTGCTTAAAGGCTTTTGGTTTAACTCGCCACAAGGCATGAGTGTTTCAGCCTGACCTATTATGTTTCCCTGTTCGGCAGATCGGTCATTTTTGTTCTAACGTCTCTAAATATCACGTGAAAATTTCTGAATACTATATATATATATATATACAGTATATATATATATATATATATATATATATATATATATATATATATATATATATATATATATATATATACTAGCAGAATCTCGCTCATCCGCTAGGCAACGGTAGGACGCCACCCTCCGGGAGGCTCTACATTGTATCATTGTTCAGTCCCCAAAACTTCTTCTTCCACCAATAGTTCATTAACGGTGTATGTAAGTTCCACCAAGTTTTTCACTACAAAGGTACAGCAAAGTATATTTTTTTTAACAATAAACTGTTATTATTTTATTGTCTAATCATCACTACATATAACACCACCCATCATCACTATATATAACATCATCCATCATCACTACATATAACACCATCCATCATCACTACATATAACACCACCCATCATCACTACATATAACATCATCCATCATCACTACATATAGCACCATCCATCATCACTACATATAACACCATCCATCATCACAACATATAACACCACCCATCATCAATACATATGACAACATCCATCATCACTACATATAACATCATCCATCATCACTACATATAACAACATGCATCACTACCATCACTAATACCACCATCATTGTAGGTTATGTATCTAAGCTACTGTGCCGAGTAGCAACCCTGTATATAAGCTACTGTGCCGAGTAGCATTTATATATACAATGACGTGGCAACACTGCACGTTATGTGGCAACATTGCCCAGAGGCTGCCATATGGCAAGGCAGTCTCAGTCTGACTGTGTGAGCCGTGCATGGCACACGCTAGTCACCACTTGTAATTCTCTTATCCATAAATAAATGGACTTCAGTGTTACCCGGTGTTTCCTTACCCATCACTGCATTCTTCAGGGAACACTTGTAACCTTCACGGCGCAGTGACTAGGATCTGTGGACTTACATGTGTGTGAACAATGGACAGTCTGCCAGCGATGTGCGCGTCGACTCTTAGTGTGTTGTGTTGTGTTTCACAGCGATGTGCAGTGTTGGGCCGTCACAGTGCTTTTTAGTGACGGTGGCAGTGTTAGTGTTAGTGTATTAGTGTGTCTAGAGCTGAGAGTTGAGCATTGGCCTGTTTTTTAGTGGTACCCACGGAGCACGCAGGCGTACACCCTTCTCGTGTGACATCCAGGGAGACACTGACGGTCTTGCCTCCGCGAGCCACCCCGCTCCGCTCTCTGAGAAACACACACACACACACACACGCACGCACGCACTCACTCACGGACAGAACAGTGGACTCTATGCGTTATTTCTGCGCTGTTTATGTCATATATATGTGGTTCGAGCTGTTGAGGCGCTACTTTATATACTAAACAGTGCAGTCCACGCACACACAAAGATGGGAGGTAAGAAGGGACAACGTCAAGATGGGAGACACGACTCCCCACCACCTTCCCCTCCACCGGGCGCAGACTGTTATCCTCCACCTCCAGTGACGGACATTGCCACAATTCTGAGGTGGATGGACGATAAGGACGAGAGACGCAGAGAGATGGAACTTCAGACGGAGGAGACACGAAGACAGGAGGAAAAGTTATGTTTTGAGGCACTATTGGCGACCCTGGCGCTAACCAACCCTCCCTCACTCGCAGGTAGCGCGCATCAAGGCGCCAGTACCCTCCCTCCTCCACCACACCAGCGTCCTCCAGGCACTCTTGCTACTCCAACAGCTCCCAAGGCATCTGTTCAACCCCCACCCGCCCTCTCACCAGACGTCACGTTTCAGCTTTTTCGTGAGTGGAGGCGGCATTGGACAGATTACTCCACGATGGTTGGACTTTGACAGCATGCCTCCAAACAAACAGCTCATCCAACTGCGGATGTGTTTGTCGCTGGAGACCCAGAGAGTTTTGGAGCACACGTTGCAAGTGCCTCCCGATTCTACATCTTCAGTGACGGATGTGCTCGACCTTTTACAGGAGCACGTTAAAGGTCGGAATAACGAGGCTTTGCGTCGTCGCGCCTTCACCAGCTGCAAGCAGGTGGAGAACGAATCCTTTGACGACTTTTTTGTACGCTTGAAGAGTTTGTCAGAGGAGATCGACGTCTGCAAGGCGCACAGCCGGGAATGTGAGGAAGCCTGGATCAAGCACGGGATCTTGACAGGTGTCAGGCACGAAGAGTTGGTGCAGCGACTCATCCCCCTGGACGCTTCCTCCACACTCCAGGTGGTAGTGACTGAATGTCGGTCGTACGCGGGCACCAAGTCCGCCACCTCTGCCTTACGGGCCCCTCCTGCTGTGAGAGTAATCTCTCAGTACAAGAAGGGTAAGAAGGCGGCCAACAACGCGAAGGCTGCCACACGTTCTTCCACGCCTCCGCCTAGTGCTTCCTGTGGCAGCTGTGGAAAGCAGCACAGCCCCAAGACATGCCCGGCCGCCGACGCACTGTGTCGTGGATGTGACCGTAAGGGCCACTGGTCTAACACAGACAGGTGCCCTGCACGAGGCCACAAGTGTCAGGCCTGCGGTCGCTATGGATACTACGACAAGTGCTGCCGCCAACCCACGCCCAACAGCCCAAGACGAGGAGGAAAGCAGCGCACTTCCCTCGGGGTGATTCACACGCAGCTCCCTTCAGATGGCCCACACAGCCCCAAGCAGCAGCTGAGTCACATCAGAAGGGTGGAATCGACCACACGCCCCAGGGCTACCCCTTCCCGACCATCCGCGTCGCCATCACACACGGTGATGTGTCGGGTCACATCGAGGTGATACCGGACACCGGCGCTGATACTACGGTGATTGGGTTGAAGCACCTCCAGAAACTGGGCCTCACCAAACGCGGCCTGGGACCACCGCCACAGCTGCAGTACTACAATGCGGACAGTTCCCAGATGCCGGGCGCTGTGGGCTCCTTTCAAGTGAAGATCACTTATGGCGACAGGTCGTGTCATGGATGGATCGACGTGCAGCCTACTCTCGCTACACCCTTGTTGTCGTGGGAGCACTGCAAGGAGTTAGGCGTGGTGCCCAGAGACTTTCCCGAGCAGATCCCAACTGCTCGGTACACTGCCAGCAGGGTGCGTGAATCAACGAGCGATGCGCCTGGCGCTGCCGCACAGAGCTGCCCAGAACCTGCGTCCACTCCCACCCACACAGGACGCTCCCCTGCCCAGATCCTGTATGGTCACCCTCTCCGCTCTTGCGTTCCTACACACGCCAAGGCCTTTGCAAAGGACTGGCAGACCAAAGCCGAGTGCTGTGACCGCCGCGCCGCTTCACGTGCCCAGGACGCCAAGGCTCGGTATGACGACCATGCCCGCCCTCTTCAGCCGGTGGAAATTGGTGCCCTTGTTCGCGTCCAGGACCCGACGACGACACGTTGGGACAAGGTGGGCATAGTGATGGGCGTCGGCCGGTCGCGGGACTACAAGGTCAGGATGCCGAGCGGCCGTGTTTGGTGGAGGAACCACCACTTCCTCCGGCCAGTCCCACCCCCTGCTGCTGGCCCTCTGACCGAGGACGAGTCTCCTACACCTCACGAGGATCCGCCCCACAGTGCACCTCGACGCTCGGAGCGACTTAGGACTAAGAAGTCCACTCAAGACAAAGACTATGAGCGTGAGGGGGGGAGGGAGATGTAGGTTATGTATCTAAGCTACTGTGCCGAGTCGCAACCCTGTATATAAGCTACTGTGCCGAGTAGCATTTATATATATAATCACGTGGCAACACTGCACGTTATGTGGCAACTTTGCCCCGAGGCTGCCATATGGCAAGGCAGTCTCAGTCTGACTGTGTGAGCCGTGCATGGCACACGCTAGTCACCACTTGTAATTCTCTTATCCATAAATAAATGGACTTCAGTGTTACCCGGTGTTTCCCTACCCATCACTTCATTCTTCAGGGAACACTTGTAACCTTCAATCATCACTACCACCACTACTACCATGCGGACACACACACACTCAAACAGACAGAGTTCTTTGTTTTATATAGATAGATTGCCTAATCATCACTACATATAACATCATCCATCATCACTACATATAACAAAATCCATCATCACTACATATAACATCATCCATCATCACTACATATAACACAATCCATCATCACTACATATAACACCACTCATCATCACTACATATAACAACATCCATCATCACTACATATAATATCATCCATCATCACTACATATAACATCATCCATCACTACCATCACTACTACCACCATCATCATTACCATCACACTCATTACCACTACTATCAACCAGTCTCTACCACCACCACTATCACCACAAACATGCCGCTATCACCATCATCAACTACCACTGTCACTACCACGGTCACCACCACCACTACATATAACACCATCCATTCATTGTCCTGTTAGTACGGTCCCTCAAGCTTCTAAATATTAATGTTGCTTTCAAGTATGACTCAACCATTACCAATATGTTAATAATAAATAGCCCAAGTTTGAATGTAAATGGAAGTGTTTATTGTATTCCATGTAGCAAATGTAATTGTAATTATGTAGGACAGACAGGAAAAACACTTCAGCTCAGAATCAAACAACATAAGTATAATATCAGAACAGCATCTGAAAGCAGTGCCTTGTTCGTTCATGTTAGGAATAATAATCATCCCATTGCTTGGGAAAAATGCTTAGAAGTATTTCAATCATCTGGTTGAAGCTAGTTTGATTAAGGAATTAAAATCAATAAACCTTAGTGATGGTCAGTTCAAAACTGATAATATGTTACATAAATTTATTTGTCAGTGGCCCAAGGTTAAAAATGCTTTGAAAACCTTTGATCTAGATGTAAGATAATTATTTAGTGGGTCCATTATTTTTTACCTGACCTGACTAGTCACGTCACCCCCTTTCTCTTAAGCTCCTCTCCTTGTGTGTTGGTGTGGGGATTAGTGGATGACATCATTATGACCTGACCTCATGTTTTTAAGGTCACCCTGTATATTTAAGCCTCTCTCTGTCCATGTAATCCAGTTACCTCTGAAGATGTGTTGAATAAAGACGAAAGCTAAGGTGCTCCGTTGTTTCCCTCTTCCCGTGTGATTTTATCAAGATTTATCTTATCCAAGTTTTTATTGTGGATCTACATGAAATATATATATATATATATATATATATATATATATATATATATATATATATATATATATATATATATATATATATATATATATATATATATATATATTTATATATGTATATATATATATATATATATATATATATATATATATATATATATATATATATATATATATATATATATATATATATATATATATATATATATATATATATATATATATATATATATATAAAGCTTGACACTGGCAAATCATTACAGTTTCATATCTCACCCTCAGTGTCTTTTGATCCATCTTTAAATTCATTAATGAATTTCTCGAGCGATGTATTTTATACAAACCTTCAGTTGTTAGAAACATCAGTATGTGTATCACCTACCTTGAGAGGGTCACGGGGTCACAGGAGGACTACCTGAGTTAACACTACGCGGGTGGTTTTACTGTCACTGATACACGTCTGAAACACACAGAGAGACGCAAATATAAGATTCATCATCAAAATTAGTCCACGCAATAAATTAAGCCAACTTTGGTAAATCTAGACATTCTGGCATATCAAACAAGGGTTGAAATCCCACATGAGAGCCGCAGTTGTCGAGATAGGTAGCGTTGGTATTAGGAACTCACAGTATATATATTATGAGAAAGTAAACTGTTTCATAACTGATTTTATGAAAATTCAAATTACTCTATGTTAATTTAGAAAAAAAATCTATCATCGAATTTATTAACCTGCTCGTACATATATTCAGAGTGAGAGATTTCGTTACAGCAATAATAAATTAATCGTCTGACAAACTGCTTAGTTTGAACTTCATTTTCAGGCAAATGAGCCTGAAACCTGCATGCAGTCTCACTCTTAATCTTGGAGACAATTCCATGCTTTGGAGTTCCAGATGTAATTTTTATTCTACCGGGCACGCATTCAGCGACCGTTGCCTCAAAGTCGATATCTGCGACTGTTGTTGGCTTTGGGGCCGATGCTCTCGTTCCCCTGAGGCAAAGCAATGCAGACCTAAGAAGAGAGAAGAACAGTCGACATCTCAACCAGGCTGTAACATAACTTCTGGGCTGTTGTTTCTATTCAGATAACACCTCCGCGAGTTTTGCGTAGAAGTATCTTGCACTTGGTCCCATTCCGCCAGAGGTGGTGAACACCAGAGGAGTGAAGCTGCCCTGATCAACGTTCTGAATTCTCTCCCCTTATGTCAAAAAAGGCTTGCTGTCCACACGTCCAGAATCCTCGACCACTGACGTCCACACGGGCTCCGTTGGATGTGTTTGAAGTCCTGTGACGGAGATTTTCATGGGGCGGTTCCACCATGACGTCGTGGAAGATTTCCCTCAGTAGATTTACTGGTAGATCCCTTACTTCTCCGTGCCTCATGCATACGAAGCTCCCCTTCTTGCACACCATGGCGTGGTCGATGTCATAAGATGAGCCGCAAACGAATTGGGAGGGCAAAACCTTCTACTGCCCTACTGTACCTTAGAGAAATGGCATCTATGAATTCTTGTTTATTGAGGATGAAGCCTTTTGCCCTTCTCGGAAATGTTGTTAACCAGTTTGAGGCGCCCACCTCCTGCGCTATAGCTACTTTTCTTTTCACATTCTCTGCCAATTGCTGTAACAGTTGTTGCAATTTAACACTTTGGGTGTGCTACCGCTCTGTCGTAATGGACCGTCGAATCTTGTTTAATTCGTTGGTATCCACATAACTTGCTGCATTCTGATCTATTATGTGCTCAGTGAGAGCTGCTGTAAGCTTGATAGAGTTCTAATGCTCTGTACGAGCAAGCTTCACTGGATTAGTCAATCCCATTCCTCCTCGTCTCGGTGGTAGTGCAAGGAGTGACCTTTCTGCTGGGATTAAGTAAGGGTTTTTCACTAGTGTTGGGATAAAGGCGACATTGATGGCTTTTTACAGAGGGAGGGGGAAGGGTTCGACATCAGGGATAGTGCGCATCAGGTAATTCCAGGGATGCTTGACTCCATGGGTGAATGCCGCAAAAGCCGCATGTGGCTCTGTTTTAGCAATATCAAACAGCTTGGATTTCCTTAACCCACTCATTCATCTTATCCGTTATGTACTCGGTCTTGAAGTCCTTCGTGCCAATCACCGCTCCTAGATGGCTTTGGCCGTCCTTTGTTATTTTGACCTCATTTCCACCGAACACCTCCATTGCCCGTTCATAGTGTTCTGGCTTCACAATGAGGAAGGACTTGCGGGCGCTTGGATGGTACCCTATTTGTGGACCTCGTGATGTTTTCAGGTCCCACCACTTTTTGATGTCCTCCACTTTTCCTGCTCCTGTTTGGTTATCAGCGTATGTCACTTGCTTGACCTCGGTTGTTTCTTATTTTATTGTATGTTGGAGCACAGGCAGACCTAGTGAGTACATTGCCATGGCGACAGGGTCTCCCTGCGCTGTTCCCTCAGTTGACTGTATGGTGGTATCTCCTCTTAGGGCCTTGAAGCTTGTTATAAAGAAGTCTGATGGGTTCCTATAGGTGTTTTCAACATACATTGCAAAGCTTGGTCACTTGATCTTGAGGTTGTGCAGCGTAGTGTTGCGGTTGAATTTGTTGAATGCTTTGTAAGAGTCGGCCAGAAATACTGCCTCACAATCACGCTGGTCAAGTACCTACTCATGGCGTGATTGACAGCGTCATCATTTACCTCCTCCATTATGTATTTTCCAATGATCTGCCTCAGCACTTCTCACACTCCTATAGGCCTACATCCTGGATTTTTTCCAGGGGAATGAGGCGGCTGGCCGTCAGAGCATGGAGGTGGTGGCAGCACGAGGTTGCTAGCTCTCTTGCAAGGGCGGCGATGGCATTGCAGAGATCACTTGTTAAGGCACCAAACTTGTTAGTGCTGAGGGTGACTCTCCAACCGTTTGCATCCAGGCCTGAATGGCCAGCCCCTCCCTGAGTTTTCAGAGCAATGCTGGGCACAGACCGACCAGGACCGTTACCACCCATGACCAGCTTTGGTTACAAGCCAAGGCCTACGTGGCACTGGCCAACACCAGCGCCACCTGCTATACAGTCGCCGGCTCTCTAATAACTATCACCAATATCCACTCAGGAGGCCCACAGGTGGATGACACTGTGATCACTTGACGCACTACACATTCACAAATTCTGGCTGGTTGTCCCTCTTAAGACCCCGGTTTTGACGAAAAACCCGTCCCATACAGAAGAAGAAACTAGTTCTTATGAGGAAAGGGCGGAGAGGTGACAGGTTGGACTGCTGCGTCCGGGTAGTAGGGGCACCCCCTGAGGGCGACAATCCACACATCAAAAGTGATACACTGGGAGCAAGAATTGTCACACCTAGCACTTGTTTATATATCTTTGGCAGAAATAATCATTATTTCTATGGTCGCACTGATGTAAGATTAGTTATATATACTCACTTGGTCGGCTGGCACTACATGAAGTAACGGTTATTTGTGGGAGGCGCCTGCAAGCGTCGAACACTTGGCCTTCTGTCACTGACCATAGGGGCGAGAGTCGCGAGGCTATCCCAGCCAAAGTAGGCCTATCGTAACTGGCACTGGCCCCTGGCACCTGCACCAGCCGTCCTGCCAAGCACTCACAACTCTCTTGGTGATTGCTGTTGAACACACGGAATATTTGCGATAAATGCCGTAAGGATGAGAAGAACCTTCGGTGACAATGCTTAGGGTGACATCCGACATTCACTGACACACTGTGAAATTCCCGTTCCCACTCTCCGAATATGTCCCCTCCAATAATACTTTAGATCAGGGAGGACACTCCACCGTACGCGCGCAAAGCTAGCCGCCTACTACTACTACTACTACTGCTGCTACTACTTTGCTGTCACTCACAATCGAGTATGACAATCACCCAGCTATAAGACAATAATATAAGTTACTAGGGATGTCACCTGCGTTGGTGAGTTCTAAGGTGACTAAGGAGGCAGCGTCTTTCCGGTGTTGGCGCTTGTCTGCCTCGGTATGCAGTCGGGCTAAATCGAAAGTATTGACACCTTCTCGTTTGGTGCTCCTCCAAGCGTTATGGTGTGGAGTAATCGTCTCCCAGGTGAAGGGGTCAATGTGACACATTTACGGGTTTGTCTTAAGACTATCCTTATGCCTTTTCAGTTAACGCCAATGTTACGTTTTCTATTTGTCAGGTGACTATAAAGTAGGTGCTTTGGCAGTCTACTGTCGTCCACGCTGGTAACATGGCCAGTCCAACGTAATTGCTCATGGATAATGGTAGCCTCAATGCTCCTACAGTTGGTGTCAGGGAGAATACTGGCAATTGTTCTGTTGTCTTCCCAGTGAACTCAGAGGATAAAACATAGACTACGTTGGTGAAAGTTTTCAAGTGCCTTGAGGTGCCTCCTATATGTGACCCATGTCTCGCTGCCATATAACAGGGTGGGGATGACCACTGCTCGATATACGTGCAACTTCGTAGATAATTTCAGCACCCTACAGCTGAGAACACGGGTACAGAATCTGCCAAAGGCTCGAAATGTACATTTGATCCGATGTTGAATCTCTTCATCGATGTCCGCGGTGGTGGACAGGCGGGAGCCAAGACACTGAAAGTGGGTAACATTACAGAGGGTAGTACCATTAAGCTGAATGGATAGTAGAGGTGTGGCTGAGCCAGGGGCAGGCTGAAAGAGAATCTGAAACAGCTGGTAAGCAGAGGTCCTCCTGACTTGCCCATCTCAGCTGGGATTTCACCAGGCCCTGAGGCTTTGTTATTTTTCATCTGTTTGATGGCAGTAGCTACCTCATCCAGGGATGGAGGATAGCTCAGGTGGGTCAGCTCTGAAGGCTGAAGGACCTGCTGGGAAGTCAGGACATCAACATCAGTGTTTTGATTATGCAGAGAATGGGAGTTCTCTTTCCAAGACTGAAAGATCCCTTCTTCGTCTATAATTGATATAATAATAATGGTTGCCCCTCGTGTAACGAGGATTGCCTACCCAAGGGCCACCTAGGCGTGAATTTGTTTAAGGTGTAGAAGCTGTCGCCAGCACAACAACCACACCCTAAGTTAATGAGCTGCATGACCCAGTGTCAAGGAATAGTCCGAGAAGACCGGACAACTCTCCAACTGCACTGGCTAACCATTACCCTGGAATACGATCCCGCAAATCGATTAACATCCAAGTTCCCAATTACTGCTGGGTAAACAGAGGCAAATGGCGTAAAGAAACTTGCCCTTAGTTTCACCCACCCCGGGAATTGAACCCGGGTCCGCTCGCTTGCGAGGCGAGCATACTGATCATTACACCATAGGTCGCCATCGCCAGGTCGTCTTTAATTTGGGCGGTACTGTCGAATAAGCGGAAGGGGCTGCGCCATGAGTGATTGGCCTATAAATTTTTTTAGTGGAATTTAAAAAATCGCTCATCTCCTGCTGATCTGCATGTTTTTGCGTTTCAAGTGGTTTATTTTTAAACCAGTTGTTCTTTGAATTGCAAAGTACACGCTGACGCCACTTTCTTCTTGCAGAAGGTACCATCTTTGGTTAGAGACTGAGGGCTGTTCTGCAACTCAGTTAAAGCAGCACATTTTCATCAAACCAGTCCCAGTGTATTCTTTAGATCTGGCCGAGACACACACACACACACACACACATAAGAAGAACATAAGAATGGAGGAAACTGCAGCGGGCCTATTGGCCCATACTGGGCAGTCCCGTTTACACCCAACCCCTATTGCTCATATGAGCATCCAACCTATGTTTGAAGCAATTCAGCGTATTCGAGTTAATGATGATATTTGGTAACTTGTTCCACTCATCCACTACTCTGTTTCCAAACCAGTGTTTACCTATTTCACGCCTAAATCTAAATTTGTCCAATTTAAAACCATTGTTACGAGTTCGCTCCTGGTTGGATAATTTGAGTACCTTTGTAATGTCCCCTTTGTTTAGCCTGCCTTCCACTTATACACCTCTATCAGGTCGCCCCTCGCTCTACGTCTCTCAAGGGAGTGCAGATTAAGATGCTTTAACCTGTCTCTATACTCAAGGTTCCTAATGCCCGGGATTAGTCTTGTCATTCTCCTCTGAATTCTTTCCAAGGATTCTATATCCATTCTGTAATACGGTGACCAGAACTGAACTGCGTAATCCAGGTGTGGTCTCACAAGAGCAAGATACAGTTTTAGGATGACCTCGCTAGTCTTGTAACTAACACTCCTTTGTATGAACCCAAGTACTTTATTAGCCTTGTTACGAGCAAAAACACATTGTTTACTTGGCTTAAGGTTCCTACTTATCATTACTCCTAAATCTCTCTCGCAGTCGGATTTCTCTATGGCATCGTTGTTCATCTGGTATCTGGTTTCCCTGTTTACATTTCCTATACTGAGTACTTTACATTTGTCGATGTTGAATTTCATCTGCCATTTTTCAGACCATTCGAAAAATTTGTTTAGATCCTCCTGTAGTTTTGCCGAGTCCTCGTCAGATTTGATAACACGTCCTATTTTAGTATCATCAGCAAATTTACTTATGTTGCTGTCTATGCCGATATCTATGTCGTTTATGTATATAATAAACAATAATGGTCCAAGTACTGAGCCTTGGGGAACTCCACTTGTGACGTTGCTCCAATGGGACTTAGTGCCGTTAATGCTCACTCGCTGTTTCCTGTCCTGTAACCACGCCCTAATCCATTTAAGGATGTCACCTTTGATGCCATGAGCTTCTACCTTTCTAATTAGTCTTTCGTGGGGGACTCTGTCGAAGGCTTTACTAAAGTCGAGATATACCACATCATAATTGTGCCCCTCGTCCACCGATTCGAAAACTGATGAAAAGAATGTTAATAGATTAGTTAGGCAAGAACGTCCGCTTGTGAAGCCATGCTGGGAATCATTGATCAATAGGTGCTTCTCCAGGTGATTTCGAATAGAGTTTGAAATGATTGCTTCCAGTAATTTGCCTACTATTGATGTTAGACTGATTGGGCGGTAGTTAGAGGATAGTGATATATCCCACTTCTTGAAAATCGGTATTACATTCGCTATCCTCCAGGATTCTGGTACTACACCTGTTTTTAAGGACATGTTAAACAACTTTGCTAAGGGCATACTAAGCTCTTCCTTACATTCCTTAATACTCTGGCAAATATCTCATCGGGACCAGGTGACTTATTAGGCTTTAATTTGTCTATTTGCTTACTAACATCGTTACTAGTCACTACTATCTCGCTTAATTTGTTTTCTTCACTATCTCTGAATAGAGTCGGTGGCTCGGGTATCATGTTTAAATTTTCGGTGGTGAAAACTGTTGAAAAATATTTATTCAAATTATTGCTCATTTCTCCATCGTTATCAGTGAGCTTGCCTGAGTCTGACCGTATTGGTCCAATCTTTTCTAGTGTTTTAGTTTGATACATTTGGTAGAATCCTTTGGGGTTTGTCTTCGCCTCCCTTGCTATCCTTACCTCATTATTCCTCTTTGCTTTCCTTATCTCGGTTTTAACCCTACTCCCCAATACCCTATAATAGTCCCGGAGGTGAATTTCGCCACAATTTATCCTTCTACCTATAGCCTTCCTTTGGCCAATGATGTTCTTTAAATAATTATTTATCCATTTAGGGTCATTGTTGTCTGATCTGAGTTTTTTGTATGGTATGTTCTGCCTTTGTGCATTAAGTAACTCACTATTTAAATTGTCGTGGAACTCGGCGATCTCAGATCTCGTTATCAGGTCTGTGTCATCTGTCAGGCTCACGGCCAAGCGCGACACCCCCTCTCTCAGCTGCCTCTTTAAACTGTCAAAGTTTGCCCTTCTGAAATCTGGTACTTTAGTGGAATTTTCCTTACGTCTGCCCTGAAAATCTAACTGGAATCGAATTTCTTTGTGATCTCTGTTTGGAAGTTCGTTCCCCACCTCGACATTGCTAATGAGGTTTTCTCTGTTCGACAGAACTAAATCCAGTATATTATTACCCCGTGTGGGTTTGGTTATATGTTGACTTAGGAAACAGTCCTGGATCGTCTCGAGAAAATCCTCTGATTCTGAGTTGCCCGTATGGTCAGTCCAATCTATTTGGCCAAGGTTAAAGTCGCCTACTATACAGACTTTGTTGTGTATGGAAGCCCTGGCCATTTCATCCCAGATAAGACGCTCATTGTCGCTATCAAGATTGGGGGATCTATATATTACTCCTGTGATTAATTTTTCCCAACCGTCGCTTAATTCTATCCAAATTGTTTCTGTATTCCTCTCAGTTTTTATTTCCTTATTTATTTCACACTTCAGATTATCCCTAACATAGATTGCTACTCCGCCTCCTTTCCTGGTCTGCCTATCGGTATGGAACAGTTTGTAACCCGCAATTTGGTATTCGACTGGTAATTCACGTGTGTCTAGGTTGATCCATGTTTCAGTGAATGCAATTATATCGATTTTTTCGGTACATACCAAGGCCCTAATATCATCCATTTTGTTTCTCATACTTCTACTGTTCGCGTAGTATACATTTAAGTTAGTCGTGTTCTGAGTCCTCCCCTTACCGCGTTTAGCTTTAAACTCCCTGTCTAATTTAGTTTTGTCATCATTCCTAACACTATTTCCCTGTAATCTTTCGCCTTGTTTACCCGCTCCCACTGCAGTCTCCTCCACCCCCGTGCCCATATGTTCTCTTTGCAGTTTAAAGACTTCGATATCTTTTGAACTGCCCCCTCTAGAGCCCCAGCCAGGGTTGCTACTCCATCCCTTGACAAGTGCACCCCATCCCTAGCATAAAGGTCCCTTCTGCCATAGAAGTTGTCCCAGTTGTCAATGAATGGGACTGATATTGACTTGCAATATCTGTCAAGACGGTCGTTGACACCAACTGCCCTTGACAACCATTCACTGCCAACTCCCCTTCTAGGCAGGACACAGCATATGATAGGGATCCCTCCCTTAGTCCTAATACGATCTATGGCTGCCTTGAACTTATCAAGAAGTTCCTCGCTCCTACACCGGCCAATATCATTGCCTCCTGCACTGAGGCAGATAATGGGTTTGTTCCCATTACCAGACAAGATATTGTCCATCCTGTCAATTATATCCCCCACCCCAGCTCCTGGCAAACACACCCTCATCCTATTTTTGTTTTTACCACAAAAGGCCCTGTCCATGTACCTTACCTGTGAGTCACCAACAATTAAAGTTTTTATACCTTCCTTGTCATCCCTGCCCCTGACTGTACTAACGTCCAATTCGTCTATCAAGGGACTGAACGGGTTGGTACACTTAGCTGTTGTTGTCGTTGTTGTCGTATCCTTCGTGTGCTTCTTCACCACCAGCTTTGTCTTCCCATTACTCACAATTTTCCACTCGCTTGATTTTTCGTCAGACACTGGCTTTACTCGTCCAGTCTCTCCTTTTAACTTCGCCAGCTCTTTCCTTAATTTCAGGTTCTCCAATATGAGCAAGGATAGTCAAGAAAAGCCATCAAATGCTTATATCCATTTACATTTCTTACATACACATCTTTACTACAAAGTTAAATTACGTAATATAAATATGGATCATTTGTTAGCACAATTTTTCTTGAGAGGCCACACTGTCAGCGCTGTGTACCTCCACTATAGTCCACCACGCATTCAAACAATATGGAATATTACTCTCACATCTGGGATTACCCATATACTGTAACCACCTCTCATTACACAGCTAAACGCATGCAATAGTTTCACCTTTCTCATCTGTGTACCTTCTGTTACGGATTACTGAACCCTTTAGTTAACAGTATAGTGGTTTGCTTTAGCGCTTCTAATGATCACTTGGTAATTAAGCAAATATCACCGAGAAGTTTCGACACCGTAGACAAGGCAAAGAGTAACCAAGGTAATACCAGTTAAGTAAATAGTTATAAATTAAGTATGGTAGAGGGTAGATAAATCGAACAGTGATAGTTTTCTCATTATACATAAAATTCTTATTTACATACAAATAATAATCATGAGATCTAGACGCAGGTTAGAACGTAACATAAGTGCTCCTTCTGATTAATCACATAAGAACAAGGTTTAATATTAAATAATCACCTAAAAGAATGACAGAGGGTGGCTTCTGCATACTGTCTCAGCACCAGGAACCACGTAAGTAAATGATTCACTTCAGTTATAGTCATATCCCCAGGTATTGGCGAGAGTATCATAGAAGTACACAAGTAAATGATTTTAAGGTACAGTCAGTCAAAGATGCACCGACCCCACCCTCGGTCTCGTGCTCGCAATTTTACCTGGTTTTACTTGGTAAAGGAAGGCTGTATGTAAAGGTGATTGTGATTGGTGGATCTGTTTTCTGCTGTATCACTGTCAGGATAATTATTAAACAAACCAAAGGTAGAATTTTTATATAATAATAAACTATTCATTGTTATTTAAGTTCATGAGATATTTCCAAATTTTCGTATATTTGTTTAAATAAAGAAGACAATTATATTAATGAATTGGCATTTCAACTACAACCACAGTTGCCACAAGATTCTCACATCAAATTTTCTTCATTATTTAAACAGATATACGAACATTTTGAAGCTTCCCATGGTCTTAAATAACAATGAATACAGCCTTCCTTTTCCAAATAGTGCATCTTTGGCTGACTGTACGTTTTGTCTCATCACTGGTTGATCGGCGTTTCACAGTAAACTTAGGGTAGCTCTTAGAAATCACTTATTTCACACAGGTATAACTAAGGCTGATACAAGATCCCTAAGACGAATGAAAGAAGTATTATTGTAATAGACTTAGCGTTACAGATGAGCCTCATAGGCATACCCAGCGGAGACGTAGTACAGCGCTGAAGAGATGATCAGTCACCCAGGGAATTTAAAGTAAGATGTAAGGGTGTGGGAGTGAATGCCCTCCTGGGTCTTTACATCGACTTATAAAATCTCTTATGGGCTTGGCTTGTCGATGACGTCACTTCATTCCTAATAAATGATTGCCCGAATTTTCCCGCCAAGTTGATCAGGTGATGTGCAGAGAAGAAAGCCAGGCGTCGCCGTGACGTTTTCCCATGGATAGGTTCACATACCATTGGAATTTTCATGAGCGATATGAATGAGGTTGTCTGAATACGTGACTTTCCATATTCCATCACATTGCTAAAAAAAAAAGTCTAATGCCAGGGTGAAGATGTGCCTTTGTTGATACTGACATACTGTATGCTGCAAGACGCTACCCCGGCTTTGGCGTGACGTAGTTCTCCCTGGACACGTTGAGATGCCCACCAAATTAATGCCAAGGAAAAAATCAGCCCTGCCACAGATGTAGGCAAGTAGATGAGGCCTCTCGGGAGACCGCTGAGGAAGTTTATTTGGTGGCGTTAGTTCTTTATATATTTTGTTGTACATCGTTATGGGTGTTTTGTTGCATTTGGATCTGGCTCAGCCAGAACTCTTGAGAGAGTTTTAGGATATTTGACTGGCTTAGAACCTCCCTCAGTAGGTTATATGCTTGTATAACGAAAATTGACAGCGATCTATGCAGACACACTCTCAGGAATACTTAAACACGGGCAGGCCGTGAGAGATGTTTTAACATTGGACATGTACTGTATGTGTTTCCAAAACACAGCCTTAGTGGAGAGAGGCCTACTCACCTCCAGTTACAATTATTTTTCATATTTCTAAATGAGGATGAAAAAGGGGACAATATTTAAATAGGAACTTAGGTTTTGTGTTTTAGGTGAGGTGAGAAGAGATGAGTGAGGAAGAGTGATAACAATGTGTGGGAGGCTTCTTATGATCCAGCTTGTAAAACTGTAGGGACATTATCACGTGTGTGTGTGTGTCACCACCCTCTCACCCACTGCTGTTTATATCACCTCCCATTGTTCAGGACAGTCTTATGGGTTCATATTAATTAAGAAAAAATACTTCAGTGCCTGTCAAAAAGAAAGAAGATTTTAATTAAATATTTTTTTGTGTTTCTGGATGTCGTTGCCAAGCCCATCACTCGAGGCCTCCGTCACCAGCACCACTCATCTTACTGCTATTAGAGATATTTCCTCACCACAAATGTTTCATCGTGTTAGCCGTCCTCCAGTCAAAACTTTCATGCAATTTGATAATTATAAATTCCCTACTGCTTTGAATTGGAACACATTTACTCAGCATATACTGTATGAACGAAATAGTGACACCCACGTGACGTAAGGCAATGCTTGTAATTTTCTGAGCAAAAATTAACAAATGAAAAAAAAACATGCTGACGTTCTGGTTACCGGGAACTAGGGAGTCTTGGGGATATTTTAACCAACACGCGCTGACAGACCTACAGACGATAGTACACCGTCTTTTAATTTATCTTTATCTTCTTTTCCACTAGTCAGTTTACTATTCGGTCGGCTTGTTGATCAGTTGTCTATTACACACTCTTGGCTGATACTGGACAGGCAGGACCTATACAATGTATTGGAACTTGTTCCAGTGGACAAAACGGAATACACACTTGGAGCTGTCACATTTTCGCTGCTAGATTATTTAAAGATCCCAGAAATTTTATTTCTGGCAACATTTTATGATGTACAATGTCAAATTCTTTGATGGAGTTAATGTTTAAATCCAAGCTGAATTTTCTTCAAAAAGTTGTTCCGTTGTAAATAATTGTCAACATGATATCGTTTACAATTTAATGTGAAGTATAAGCCTTTCATACAATAAAGGGAGCCTCACTGCTCCATTTATTAGATAATTGGTACTCATTTTTTTTTCTAATTCAAGATTCATACATAATGAGTTGCAGCTTAATTTGATTTTTCGTTCCCCCACCCTTGTGTCGAATAAAATAATCAAGAGGTTCCGAGTTTGTTTATAATTTTCTTATACTCTGGGGTACATACTATTAGGGTCTAAATATTAATGAACCTTGAATTGAAAAAATTTGGCTTTGATGCACTCCTGAAAATTATAGACTTTAGCGCTATACCGGAGTTCCAGTCCTCGAAACAGATATGTTATTTACATCCTCTCTTGTAAACACCGAAGAAAAGAATTATCTCAACGCCTCCTCTTTGTCCGTGTATGAATTGGCATAATTACCATATTCAAGGCTCAGAACAGGTATAAGCACACGCACCCTTAATTTTCATTAAAATAAGCGACAAAAAAGGGTTTGACTGACCGACCCTTGGTTACGATCCTCTTCTGAAACTCTCTACTCTTCTACACTGTTTAAATTTTTTTTTAAGTCAGTAGCCAGCACTTTGTTCTGCACCTCATTATTTTGACACATGTTTTTAAAATAAAATTTTTTTTAGATTTTGTCAAGTGTTACTTGATTCGTGTATACGATTTCCTTTAATGATCTAGCGCTAAATCATCCACGACCATCAAGATTTTTAAATCTCTCTTTCTGCTAAAACTTCTTATACTGCCATATATGAATGAAAGTCACAACTCTCACGGTCTCAAATTAGTTCACTCAGTACTGTAAGAGAAAAGTGTATAGCCAACAAATTCCCAATGTGGCTCGGCTGTGTCCTGTTAGGGTGTCACCTGTAATGACTTCAACCTAAAATTATTTTCCACTGAATGTGAGAGTGACTATTCATGAAGCCTTATCAGTTCAAGTCACAGATTCAATTCACTTGTTAACTTACCTCAGCCATCCTGGACTATACATGGGTGATCACTCCTCTATGAGGCTCGTCGCCTAAGTATCATTCCCATTATGTATTATAAATTTCCTCAATTGAGGTAAGGGCTTTAATAGTGTATGATCTTATGTCTGTGTAATGCAAAGAAAGCCAGAAAAAAAATAGTTAGATAATCACCACAGTGAAGTTAACTTTCATTACTTGAGGAAATAAAATAAAATAAATTGATTGAATTCGCTTTAAACAACAGGAGCACCAACAAAACCAAACTCAAAATAAGATGGACAAATAAATAGACACATTCGCCCCACATTATTACACAAACATAAAATATAAAATTCAAATTTACATTTTTACATATATTCTACCTCAACGGTGAGTCCGGGGTAATTTTTGTTCAGTTTCAAACGTGATATTTTCAATAATTTTTCCTGTGTAATATTTGCATTCGCTCTCAGTTATTCATTATTTTCAAAAGCGATATTTTTATTCGTTACTCACACCACAATACGTACTCCTGTCTGTTCAGTAGGCTTAGCCCTCTGTTCAACTTCCTTTCAAAATTGAATAATAGGGTTATCATGCACCCATTCATTTTCATGTAGTTGTGAACAAAGGAAACATTTTATTCGAAATTCTAATTTATTTTATTTAATAAAATTCAGAATTTCAAAATGTCTAGTACAGTGTTAAAACAAATCTTTGTCTGTGAATTTAGGTGGTGACTGTGAAGATCTGTTCAAGGCGATTCAATTCCATGCTGATAAAATACAAGTATGTATTAAAGTGCAGTCGGGGACTTTTCCAACAGTTACAGTCAGCATTGTCAACCCGTAAGTTGTGAACAACGAAAGTATGGACTCGCGAATTCGAAGCATTCACAAGTGAAGGTAAGGGATCGGGGTTCGGTATGTGAGTGGGTGGCGGGTTATGGGGATGAGGAGGGTGTTCGGAGCTAGTGAGATGGGAGAGGTTTAAGGAGTTACAATTGTGCAGTTACAACGTCTTTATGTATTAAGCAAGGGTATAAATGCGGAGGGCAAACACAAATTATGTTTAGAATGTTTTACTGCTCATTAGGGCGGTATTTTCAGCTTGTGCTACAGGTCTAAGCAATATATGTATATCTATTTATTTATTTATTTATTTATTTATTTATTTATTATCTTTTATTCAACTCTCCCACGTGATGGCTGGCGTCTCAATATGGTGTCCTTTTATTACAGGGTAACTTTCATGAACCAATACATGACGGATGTGTTTGATTCTATTTACAGTAGCATCAACTATTAATATTATGTAATTTGCAGTGAAACATGAAGTTGGCAACTATGTTTATTATAAATAATATTAATGTGTGAATGGAAATTCTCACTTCCATTACTGAATAACTCTCCTCTCAGCAATGCTACAACTCCTAGGCCGATTAAACAGACTTATATTCTGAAATAACAGCTTTGGTTAACAGACCTGAAGCATGTAGACAATCTTTTGCTGCTTTTGACTGACAGTCGAGGATGACATTTAGTACAATTCCATGGTGAAGTTACGTTCAAGGAAACCATTCATTAAATTATGCAAAGTGAATCGGAAATCAAAGAAATACCAGGTTATAACAATTAAAATTGATTATATTTATGGTAAAATAATAGCAGAAACATTAACATTGCATGATCCTGTGACCCAAGTAATTTGAGAATTTATCTTAGTCTCATAATATAGATCTTCCTTCGTTCACAAAAGTATTACCTAATATTCACTCATAATACTGGTGAGAAAATTAATGCCAAATTTAAGATAAAGAATGGCTGGAATAAGATTACAGTCACTTTCCTGGTCTCACATTCCTATGCTAAACAGTAGTACCCCAGAGGATGATCCCAAAACGTAAACAAAGAAATATTATACAGTACATCTTTTACAATTAGAACAGTCGCGATCAAAATTAATCATCCACCACTCTTGCAACCATACCGCGAAATCAGGCCATTCTACGTGACGGGTCACAAGGGGGTTGGCGAGGTCTTGATGGGGGAGAGCCAGGGGTGGCAGATCAGGGTACGGTAGGAGGGCGCAAGTTCTGAGTGTATTTGGTCTTAGAATTATCCTTAAGATCTGAAGCAGGTGGTGAGGTTGATGAATGTAACTTGACGTTGAGGGCCTTAATGACCCTGGCAGTTTATAGGCAGAAAGGACAAACAACCAACCAACCAACCAGGAGGGTGAGTGCTCGGGAAGGTGAATGGTGGGGGTGGGGGAGGGATTGTGGGGATGGGGTCTTATGGACTTACCTTTCCATTAGTTATCTATGCCTTTATTTGAGATTCTAAGGAGGAATGTGAGTGAGCTTTTGCAGGTAATGTGTCATAAGGGTTGATAAGGTGTCTGGCTTCAGTGAGGGAAAACCCCTGATATCACAATATAAGCTAGAAGGGGGCGTGGCTTGCTCACCAACTGTAATACTAAGCTAGGCTGTTACCTCACCCCATTACCGTTCTTGAAAAAAATATTAATTGAAAATAAAATTTTAAGAATGAATTGTACTCTAACACTTGCGCCTCTCGCCACTACCGGACTTGAAAAAAAAACACATCAATATTAATTGCTAAAAAAATAAGAATGAATTGTTGGATAGAATGTGACTTCACCATGCAATATGTTTATTAGAGTTGTGAAAATCATTGCGAGGTGATGAGATGGTAGATGGACGCAAAAGCATGTCGATTGGCGAGTCGCAGGCAAATTATCGGTTTGTGCACGGCTGGCTGTAACGTGTCAGAAATTGCAAGGAAGGCTGGGGTCACCAGGCAGACTGTGAAACGTTGGTTAACCATCTGGGAGGAGTTTGGGAACCTGATTATTGCTTATAGTTTTCTGGAATTTGATATATTGAAATGATAAATTTCAGGTATGTAATGTAAACAAAACGTATTTGAACTCTTACTTCATATAAAAGATATAATTTTGGCCGAGGAGACCACGATTGGTAGGTTAGGATTGGTAGGTGAGATTCTATATGACCTGTGTTGGCAAAGATTACAAATTAATGTGATTTCCACCCGCGTAAATATCTAAAAAAAATATCTAGATACCGTTGTTAAAAACCCGAACAACCTGAAAAATTTTAAATAAGGAAATGGATGGTATATTATAATAATCATAAAATTAGGGTCCTCATCCATAACTCTTTCAAGTTTGTAAACCTAAATTAAATATAGTGAATAACCTTACAGCCTTCCTTCCTTCCCTTCCTTTTTTATGAACTTCCGTGCTTTCTTAAATCCCCTCCCTCTCTGATGAGCAAATTACTCTGCATACCACCCTCCCACACCTCTCCCCCTCACCAACAAACGGCCCATCCCAAAGTCACCATTGCCCCTCCCCACCCGTGCAAAAAGGACCCGACCAGGTGCAGGGGTTCTAAATAGATGGTGGAGTGGATGATTAGTTTTGACCGCAACTGTAAATAATATTATATGATTACAAAATACTATAAATTATATGGAACCAATATAATTCACATCCATTGCAAAGAATAAACTAATTTTTATAAATTTGCTTCATAGAAAACAGTCTCTTACAAAATAAATATACATCATTCTTCTTAATATTATGTAAATATATAGACATATGAAACACAATGATAAGTCAGTCGGCAGCAGTTCCACCTGTTGCAAGCTTTTCCTGTTTGGTTATAGTTTTAATACAGTTATGCCATTTGTTCATGGAGTGGTTTACGTTTGGTTTCATTCACAGGTTGATCAGTAGTCGCAGCTTCCCACAGGTCCCTCTCTCACGCTTAGCAAGGTACCATACAGATGTACATCATTATTATTCAATATAACACCAATGAAGGTTACAAAATAAACGCACATAAAGTTTTGTTTTAAAAATAAATGTGTTTGAAGACCTCTGCATCTTGCGAAAACATGCTAGTAATTGTAGGGGGCAGCCTTCACAACTCAAAAGAACCTACCCCTCTTCTCTCCCCAGGCTGTGGTAGTTGGGAAATTTGTATTCACTAATAAGAACATAAGAACATAAGAATGGAGGAAACTGCAGCGGGCCTATTGGCCCATACTGGGCAGTCCCGTTTACACCCAACCCCTATTGCTCATATGAGCATCCAACCTATGTTTGAAGCAATTGTGACATTTATGATTATATATAAAACTTTTCAGTTAGAAGATTCAACGAGCATTATGAATATGGTAGCCAAAGTGTGACGAGTTTGTTACAATGGTTATTCGATCATTTATCTTGTTTGCCGTCAGCTCAAAATAACGTGATATTTTTTAATTATTATACGTTTGAACAACGTTGATGCTTTATATACTGCTTTGTTTACACGTCCTCTCATACATTGATTGATGTAGCATGGGAGTTTAACACATTATACACCTAATGGCATGTGAAATAGCCTCCTTTGTGTCAAACATGGGGGTTTGTATCTGTCTTTATGATGATATTGGAAATTGAATGTATCTGAAGTACCCGCTAGTTATAAAGTAAGAATGGACTCAGTTACTACTCCTTTAAAGATGGTTTTTAATTATAGCTTTCACGTAACCAAGGATATACTTGTATCTAGCTTAAATCAAACAGACAAAATAAAAACTGTTTTGCTCAAATTTAAAACTAAGAAATATGCCAATGTGGCTGACATTTCTAAAAAATTCTCAGGGAACATGATCAATATTTTACTAAATTTCTGAGGCCCGAAAACACAGATAAGTTAGATAGTCCTTTGACTATTATCGTTTTAAGTCGGCACTCTTTGGAACTTGCTCTCATTAAAAATAAAATGTATAACAATGATGGCAATGGTAAAAGTCAACGACACGAATTTTGTAACGCTTCTGCAAAGACTGATGGATCCATAGCATATTATGGGGCAGGGGACGGAGTGTGGTTTGTGTGTGGCCAAAACTACTATAGGTTAGTTCCATTAAAGAAGCAAACCCTACTTCAGCTAAAATTAACAGCGATAGTGGTAGGAACCCGGCTGACTAACCACTTGATAGGGGACTGTTGAGTCTTGTAACGGGGTCTTGATCTGGATCTTTAGTGAAATTGGCTTACATCTGATTGCGAAAAATTATATTGCAATACTCTTTATTAGGAACCAAGCGAGCAAAATCGTTGAGTTAGGAGTCTAATTCCTATCTTTATCATATATCATCTAATTATAATCCAGCTGATGTATTTTCTCGAGGATCTTCAGTCTTAAAAATGAACGATCGATTATGGTTTTATGGTTCAGAATGATTAACTGATTTTAAGCAGTGGCCTGTTTAAAAACCTGACCAGAAGAATATAATGGTCAGGGGTGTTTTTGGGACCCTATTTATATCCTAATTGGTCTATAATATACGACAATATATTTTCTTCACTGGATAACCTTACATCTTTTTTTAAGAATGAAATACTTTTAAACTAGGGAGAGGTTGTTCACTTAACGATGATCAAACCCGTTCTAAGAGGTCCTTGACAAAAGTAATATCTCCAGGTATACACCCAGAGCCGGACGGAATAATACGAAAAGTAAAGGTCCTGGCAGGAGGACAAATCAGTTTGTGGACTGTAGATAAAAAATATTGATCCCTCTCGAATTGTCTGAAATTCTCAAGGATCCAAAGAGACTCCTCGGAAGACGTCAGATAGTGAACGTCCTGTGAGGACCGCGGCTCGAAGGTTTCGGGGAACCTTGACGGATTAACTTAGGAGGGACATATTTGTATGATTTCGCCGGCCCAAGCATGTGGAAAATATTTCTTATATTTCCACGTAAGATTAGTACAGTAATTTGCAAATATTTCCTTGGCTACTGGGCACCTGGAGCGTTATAGCACGTTTGTATACCCTGATGGCGGGTATTTGCTTCGTTTCATTGTTGAATGCGTTTGCTGTCCGGGTTGTCATAGATTTCTCTGTAATTTATATAATTCATGATTCACTTGCATACAAATTTAAATAGTGGTGTTGCATTATTACTATTATAAATAATTAGTGTGATGAACTTAGGTGGCCATTGGATGATTTCACCAAGCTGCGACAAGTCAACTAGTACTAGTGAATCACTGTAATCCTAGTGGATTAGTTTTTATAACCTCATATTATAATTGTATAATAACTATTAATATTATGAAACAACAGCAGAGATAACGGCTTACACCACCATCACGGCTAGACCTACATAAAAAGAAGGGCTTAGCATAATTTCATTACGTTAGACTCAGAAGAATCAACGTTTGAACTTAGAACTGCCTGAAGCCTCAACAGAACTCCATTAAAGATACACAACCCCTTCCTCCAGAAGCCAGCTAAGTATCTATCGCAGTCTATAGGTGAAAGGTAGATATCGTAGGAATGGGGTGAGGAGGAGGTGAGGCTCCACTACTAAATTTCAGTGAATTTTAATTAGTGTCGTGAAGTTCAACAAAATTTACAACATAGACCAGCGGTTCCCAAACTTTTTTTTACTCACGGCGCACTTTAGAGCAAGTAAAAATATTTTGGCGCACTTTGTAATAAATTCGAGAATTTATTCAAAAGAGGTATCTTTACATATTAGCATAGCATAAAGTAGAAATATAGATAATTAAAAATACAGAAAAATTGTATGTACTTACATCTTTATTCAATCAATGGAGCAAAGTTATCAATGAAAAACATGCGCTTGATGGTTTTTGGCAATGTTTTCAATGTTGGGACGTATTTGAGAAAGATAAACCCTCATTTCTTCTTCGATGCAATGAAGCCTCTCTCTTTTTTTGGATTTGATGTTATTGAGGGTTGAAAATTCCAATTCACATAAATACGATGTGGAAAACTGCATCAGAACGGATAAAGCTTTTTTAGCTACTGAGGGGTATTCTTCTTTAATAGCAATCCAAAATGTATCAATAGGTAACTCAGCATGCTTGATTTTAAGTCCACGATCACTGAATATAGATGCCAATTCCTCTTCTTCACATAATTTTAGACCAATATTAGATGGAATTTTTATGAAGGGATTTCGAACCCAATCATGCTCTTCTGTGTTCAATGACGGAAAATAAAAGTTAATTTTTTCTTCCAGAGTTGTCAAATGTTCAACTACTGTATAATAGGAGTCATTTCTTTTATGCAGCTTTTACGTATTAAGGGAAACCTTTCAAAGTTACCATCTTTAGCTCTATTTTTCCAAATTACAACTTTCTTTTTAAATGAAACCAGCTTATCCGTCGAAGTGAGAATGTTTTCATCTCTACCTTGCATAACTGTGTTGAAGTTATTAAGTTGTGCAAATATCTGTTAAATATTCCAGCTTGGAAATCCAAACTTCGCATTGAAGATATTCACAGAAGCGTTCATGTTTTTCTTCTTCAAAAAATACAAGTAATTTTTTCTGGAGTTCATGTATGCGACATAGCACCTTACCTCTTGAAAGCCATCTGACTTCTGTGTGTAAAATTAAGCGCTTGTGCTGGGAATCCATATCAACACAAATTTGTTCAAATAAGCGAGACTTCAATGGTCTACTTTTAATATAATTAACCATTTCAACAACTTGGTTTAATACTTGCTTTAATTCAACTTGTATTGTTTTTGAAACTAGTACCTCCCTATGTAGGAAGCAATGAGTACGTATAACATTAGGATTTTGCTGTTGTACGAGCGATAAAAAACCTTTAATACAGCCTACCATAGATGGTGCCCCATCAGTACATATTCCAACACATGACTTCCATGATAAATTCCATTTTTCGAGGTAGGCAGATAAAATGTCAAAGATATCTTGACCTCTTGTAGTGAGTGACATTTCTTTGCAACAAAAGAACTGATTTATGATTTGGTTTACATTAATAAAGCAAATAAATGTAAGTAATTGTGCTTTGTTGCTAATGTCAGTAGATTCATCAACTTGTAAAGCAAAGTCTGAGTTCTGAAGTTTGTTCTGTACATTTACCTCTATATCAGCAGATAAATCCATAATTCTCCTATGGGTTGTATTATTTGAGAGCGGAATTTTGCTTATTTCTTGTTCGGCTTCATCACCTAACATAGTTTTAACCATCTTTCTACAGGCGGGCAAGATAATCGACTCGGCTACAGTATGCGATTTCGTTTGTAGTGCAATCATTTCGGCTATCTCAATAGAAGCGACTTGAGCCTTTTCAGAAACTGTAAGCTTTTTCTGAAAATAGTTTCTTTGCTCGGATTGCTGTTCTAACAGTCTTTGGAAATAATTCAGATATTTATCTTGAAGATGTGAGTGTTTAGTTGTAAAATCTCTCTTTAACTTGCTGGGTACCATGCCTTCGTTAGACATCCTTTCACCACAAACAACACACAGTGGGAGAGGTTGATCCTCGTTTCCAGTCCAATGAAGCCCAAACCTTAAATAGCTATTGCATTATTGACGATTGGGTCGAGCTTTCGCCTTATTATCACTAGGCTTAGTTGCTTTTGACGAACGTTCACTTTCAGATTCACAATCGTCACTATTATATTTCCTCTTAATAAACTTACCATTTTATGGGTAATTTAGTCAATATGAATTGAATCGCACAAAGAGCACAGCTTGCTAACAAAGTCAAGTATCAAACTGAGACAAGTGACAGCATGTCACATATTTAATAACTTAACGGTCCGCAAACGTAAGGATATGTTCGGAATCGTTTGTTCAGTTTCATTTATTTTAGCTCAAGAGCCTTTCAAAATCAATTGAAAAAATGAAAATTTCTACTACTACGAATGAAACAAATTGAAATATAGTTATGGTCCTGATCCGCTGCAATACGTGAGGACGTGTTAAAAAAATTCGTTCAACACCGTATATTTTAGCTCAATAGTTTTTCAAAATCCATTATTGAAATGAAAACTTCTGCTACGACTGAAACAAACTGAAACATAGTTATGCATTGAATGTATCTATAAGATGTAAATTACGAGGATAGATTGATGAGAATTTAGTTCTTATCCTTATGAAATTTAAGACTCAAAATTTAATAACACTGTCCTACCATAATTAGCCGAAATGAATTGAATGACACAAACCACCTCTCATTCTTAGTTTAGTTGTTTGCCGCTTTGACAGTTATATATGAACATTATTATGAATTTCAGTTTGTATTTTTCACATTTTGAAATATAATCTTGCTCTTTCGCGGCGCACTAATTACATCTCGCGGCACCAGTGCGCCGCGGCGCACGGTTTGGGAACCACTGATATAGACTCTGGCTTTGCTCACAGTGGCTGGATAGATGTGTGGTTTGAAAAGTTTACAAAGTTGTTTCTCTATGTAAGTATCAATGAGCCATTGAGATTTAATGTTTTTTTAAGCGACTGCAATTCAAGACGTAATTTACAATAATCTGAGCCAATGTTGTAAGCTCTGGTCAGCAGGGCTTACTGTAAACCTTCTAATCTGTCCGGAGGAAGTAGTGAAAACGAGAGCGATTTCAAATTTCGACGATGTTCCCTTTGGAAAATCCTTGAGGTACGCATACTCAAAATTGGTAACTTTTTCTCTGCAGCAATACTTATGTTTCTGATACCTGACAAGAGTCACCAGTGTATCAGCGCAACAAATATTGGCATTAAACTTCCTTGCAACGTAGTCAATTTACACTTGCTTGGCACGGGAGGCGAGCTGACCAATCAACGGTGAGATTGAAATCTCACCTACTTCTTAGCTTCTTTGGAATTCAGTACTCTCTCTCTCTCTCTCTCTATCTCACATTCCCAAGGAAAAAGAATCTACTCTTAGTTAATAGACTTAAATGTACATTTGAAATAATTAGGTTGTGCTCTGTGTTATTGTCTTAGATTCTGAGTTTTCTTTATGATACTTTACATCAAAATTAATCTTAATCTTCCATGTTCTCGGTGCTAGTTCTCTCTCTCTCTCTCTCTCTGTATATATATATATATATATATATATATATATATATATATATATATATATATATATATATATATATATATATATTAGCAATGGATTTGTTACGCGGAAAGCGTAATTTTATAATGAAGAGGAGAACTAGGGAAAACACGAACATGTTAACTAAGTTGGGGTTTTTTAATTATTAACGTTTTGGAAAATAATTTTACATCATCAGAACCTGTAAAACAGACAAAAAGTTTTAAAAATTACTGGAGATATACAATAAAAACGAAACTTTATTCTAAAGTTTACCTTCCGCAATTTTGTTTAAAAGAGCATTATAATTTAAAATCAATAAAAATGACGGAGACCTACAGACAAAATGAAAATCAGAAAAAAAAACATACATAGGGACGTGATCAAGTGACATGAAAATTAAAAATGTGTCATCAACATACCGTCGATAGAACAAAGGCCTAAATTGGGCGGGACATTCGGTTAGCCAAAACTTCTCGTGGTGACTTTAATGCCCACCATCCGACGTTAAATTCGACTTCAAGAACGAATCAGGATGGTCAACACCTAGTGAACTGCTGACAGATGTTCCAGAAATCACGCTCATTAATTCCTGGGGAACCACACACATACTGGGAGGCAGATGGTGAACTGACCAGCGACCACTTCGCAAAGGCAACTACTTTGATAGTGGAGCTACTCCCTCCTCCGCCACGTCCGCCACCCAGATGGAATGCCAAGAAAGCAAATTGGAAAGTATTTCAAGATGAACTATAAAAATTGTACATGAACTGTGATCAGCAGAAGACACTAACCAACTAAACCAGGACCTCAACTGATGCCAAACAACACACAGCAGAGAAAGCAATTCCCAAAACAAATTCTACAAATAGACACCACAAACACTACTGGTTCTACACTGACAAGATCAGAGAACAGAATCACAGAATCAACACATTCAGAAGACATCTCCGACAGTACCCTTCCCCTGAAGGAGTGAAATTCTTGAGAGCTGCTGTCCAACATGCTAGTCAAATCACTCAGAAAATTATGGCAGTCAAATGACTTGAGTGGAGTTCAACCTTTAATGCCCACACCAACCTGAGTGAACTCTCGAGAAAATTCAGGACAGCAACAGCTTGGAGGAAATCAGAAGGGCCAGGAAAACAAGCAAAGACACCGTCCCTGGCAGTAATGGTATACTGTAACTAACTAGTGCTCAGCAGCGCAGGACCTACTGGTGAACGTGCTCTCCTAACAGTTATCAACGCATCATGGTCAGCAGGCAGACTCCCGACACCTTTGAAAAGGGCCAACATCATTCCCATTCCCAAACCCAATGATCCCCAGAATTTTAGACCAATATCACTAACAGCATCCATGGGCAAAACCGCCTAAAGGATGGTCCTTATACGACTCCTCTGGAAAACTGGACCAGTTCACGACAACATCTCTGGCTTCACCAAAGGTGTCAGCACTAAACACCTAAAAAAAGCGTATGAGCTGCCAAATGGACAGGCCATTGTAACCATTCTGGCCCGGAAAGACGTCAAGGGATGTTAACTAGCTTGGATTGCTGACTATCGCCGAAATAGATCAGCAAAAGTTACTTGCCAAGGACTTAGTACTGGTGGTAAAAGGCAGACACCACATCACCAAAGCCCAAAGGGCACTGGAGCTCATCAGTGAAAAATGTATGAGTCTCGGGCTCAAGATATCAATTCCAAAATTGAAAGCCATGAGAATTGGATCCAATGATCCGGGGATATACCTGAAAATAGAGGGTACTGTCCTACAATGGGTCAATGTATGCATATATTTGGGCATCTGGATTGACAAAGGCCTCAAATTTGACAAAGAGATACATTACCTTAGAGAACGAATGGGCAAGAGAGTCCACACGATGAGAGTTATGACAGGACCCAAGGTGGGTGCGGGCCGTGTAGTCCTGAGAACACAGTATATACACGCCATTCTATAATTAACAGATTATACGGCACCGGCTCTTAACACGCTGTCTGAGTGCCAGTGGAAGAAATTGGAGGTTGCTCAGAATAACGCTATGAGAATCATTGTCAAGGCACCAATATGGACAAGAATTGAAAATCTGCACATGGAGACAGGTCTCACATCTCTCTGATCCAGAACGGAACGATTAACAGCGTGCTTCTCAACAAAATGGATTACCAGGGCACGGGAAAGTACCCTTGAAAGAGATGTATTTGATAAGAACACATGGCTATTTTGTGCAGCTGACACTGTGAATCGACTGGGAGTGAAAGACACAATCTTTAGTAAAGACCTTGATACAATGATTCCAGACTACAGTACTAGGGTGTGTCATACGGAGGCGAATTTTTTTTTTTTAGTTTGAAAAATCGGCCCATGGTATTAATGATGTCGCTCTATGTGCAGAATCATGAGATATCTTCAGATTTGAAAAGTTTTCATTTTTTGCTAGGTAAATTTTAACTTGAAATCTTATGAAAATTCAGTATTCCCACCCTTTTACCAACACCACTAAATAGCTTATTTAAAGTAAAGTAAATGTATCAGGTTAATTTATTAGGATGAAAATGATCCAGAATAGTGAAACGAATGATCTTGACACATTTATTAAATTTAATATTCCTTTAGAAAACAAAATCATCAAATACAAAAACCGGATTTACTACTACGACCCGGTGTTGCTGCACACCATAGAGAACATGTCTTTCTTGCTTCTGTTTCTACTCATCACCTCCCTGCTGACCACCTGAGCTCGGATGTAGCCTTCCCTCCTCTCCTGGCTGTACACGTGACTGCTGGCCTCGCTCACTTGCTGTACACAACGCTCTATACTCTGGGTGTGCGAGGGCCAGGCAGGGACATGCATGGGGTTGTCCAGGAAAGCTCTGACTTGAACATTGGTGAGGCTGCAGGTAAGAGGAGGCTCACTGCCAGCCTGGATGTTATCCAGATCTATGAGATCAGTGAGGGTCTTGGCACCTAGATTGACTTCAGGAGTCTTCCTGACCCTGAAGGAATCGTCACCAACTGATTCGTCATGCCCAGATCCTCTCATAAGTCTCATATCCAAGATCTTTTTGATTGCCACTCTTCTCTCCTCCTCATCCTTACTGCAGAGCATTGTCTGCAGAACTGCCTCGGGATGAGCATACCAGGAAGATCTCCTCACAGTCTGCTCCACAATCTGAACAACCTTCCTTGGCTGACTCCTCAGGAACTCAAGCTTGCCTCGGACCTTCGGAGAACGATGTTGACCTTGGTGTTGAACCAATTTGGCAAGTAGACACTCACGATGAATTGGACAATAAGTCTCAGGTTGTGAAGCTGGTTCCCTTTCAGTTTATGATGAGCGACCCAAATTCTGCAGAACCTGAGAGCCGTTGTGAACCACCTAGAATGTGAGACTGGACCTATCTGCAGGTAAGCAAGTCTATCAGGCATGACCCCAGTTTTGATGGCACTGCAAATCATGTAACCTTAGTACTGGTCAGTACTCAGGTCGTCAATGACAGTATGTGCAAGCTCAACGAGTGGAGGGCCAACTGTGATTTTTTCAAAGCTCGGATTTATTTCTAACTCAGTGGCAGAGTCCAGCATCTTGCCAAGAGGACCAGACCATCTGTTGTTTGAAAAGAGTCAACGCCATCAGCTGCTTAGTTAAGGTGTCTGAGTGGCAACTCGTGGGTGTGGAGGTCACAAACAATCAGACCAGCTTCCTCCCCGATATAGCTTCTATCCACTGTGACCCTCCCCTTTACCACCCTGTGTTCGTGTTGGTGCACAGCCACTCCAATGGCCTGCAGGGTCTGGTCTCACGTTCCTCTCTCTGAGCCAGTTCACAATGTTATCTGCCACTATCTCAGCTGGTTTCCTGGTGTCATCTTTCTCTGGAGTGAAATGCCACAAATACTTCCCTCCTGGTTCACTGCAGCAGGAGTAGTGTTCCTCCTTCACCATGGCAGGGAACAACTTGTCAGAATCTCCAACTTTCATGAACACTTTAGTGTCATCCTTTCTCCCATCAAAGAACAAACAATTGATTCCATTTTCTCTTATCCCCTTATCAAACTCCTCTTCTAGGTTACTGACAAGTTTCTCCTGAGCTCTCCTTACTTTGTTATGATCTATCACCAGGTGAACATCATCAGGTGTTATCAAACCACCGTCAATCCAGGCAACTGTTGCTATCTGTGCAGTTTCTCTGAGACCAGTGTGGTGTCGCATGCTGGCCAGAGCTATGCTCGGGATATCTTTCCTATTTCGAATGTTATGCCTGGAAGGTTTGGGATCATTATTTTCTGGGTTAGGGACAAAGTCACCATTCTCCTGGTCAGCACTCGGATCAGCCATTGGGAAGTCATTAAACTCTGAATCAGCTTGACTCCAATCATCGGCCTTTTTTACCTCACCCTGGGCCTTCTCAAGTCTCTTTTCCTCGGCAACTCTTCTCCTCTTCTGTCTCTCTTCAGGGCAGCTCTGTCTCTTTGACTCGGAATATCTTGGCTAGAAATCATGAGAGCCCCTATACTGCCAGTCTTCTCTCTCTGTGCTTTGACAAATGCCTGTTCGATCACAGGAATCTTCAGTTCACGCTTGCAAATACAGGAGATGTGGGCCTCGGATTTACAGTCACGATCGCATCCAAACTCAGGACAGAAAACAATTGGGCACTTGCAAGTAATTATGTCAAATAACTGGTCCAGTTGCTTGGCAAAACTGTCCTTAACTGCAAGTTTTCCTCTCCCAAGAGAGATATCTCTTGCCTTTTCCCAACTGGCTAGCAGTCTCTCACTAATCTTCTTCTGACTTGTTATGACTGGAGGCTTGAACTGAGCAAGTAAACAGAGGTACTGTGCCAAGACAGCTTGGTCATATCACTGGTAATGTCTTTTTTTATTTGTGTAAGTTCTTTGGTTCTTTTCACTGATTTGCCTGATTGTTAATCGCATCTCAAAGCATCTCTCAATGTAGGCAACTCCGACTTCAGGGAGCTCTCTCCCCAGACCCAAGATAGTGACTGAGATGGCTGGATTTTTGGTTCCGTCCCGACACAAGCAGCCATCGCAAATATTATCAACTTATAAATGCATCAGAATTGAAACAGAAAAAAATATTGTTAGTTGATTGTTAAAGAATGAAGTCAGAAAGCAATGTTCACTATTTAATTGTAATGCACTAATGCAGCTGTACGTTAATGCACTAATGCAGCTGTACGTTAGATTTTCGATAAATTTCACGCTAAAATTTACCAAGCAAAAGGTTGCAAAATATTGAAACTGAAATTATTTTCTGTTTATATACACTAAAATCTACCAAAAAAGTGATGGGCCATTAGTTTTAGCTGATCTTCCCTCCTATGACACACCCTACTGCAGTACTCCAGCGCCGTGGGAGTCACCGCCAGCAGTCTTCAACATTCTACAAGCTGGGACAAGAAAGGCTGACTGTAACCCACACAAGCTCCAACAGATACCAGAGAGAAACATGAAGGCTACAACTCCGCACAAAAGTACAGTGTATTACACAGACCGTTCCGTAGAATTCAGCAACACGCGGGAGATTCAAGAGCTGATCGGCGATGTTTACGTGGAGAGGAAAATGAAGCAAGAAGACGGAAAATGTACCTCACCTCTGGTGGAGTTTTACAAGAAACTAGAGATGGGTACACTTGGATGGGACACCATCCCAGTGAAGCCGCACATATGAAGACCGACGAGGTGCCACGCAGCAAAAAAGTGTCCTTTAACCAAGAAGAAATGAGCAGCTTGTGGCGGCCCTCATTCCTCCTCCGACCGGGAGTGTCCCAAGTGAAGGGAGGAGTGCAAGGTAGCTAAGGTGTGAAACAAGAAACATCTTAGCTACAAGGAGGTTTTCTTTGTAGTGAATAAAGAAGAAAATAAGATACAAGAATGTAACAAGACAGAAGAAAAGAAGAAACAAGAACCAAACGAGAGAAAAGAAAAGAAAAACAAAGAAGAACAACACGAAACAGAAATCTTAAAAGTAAGACTTACAGAATCAATAAACCTCTACGATTCATTACAAGAAACAGACTACCAGAAAGAAGAAAAGTGGGAAGTGCAGAAAACCCAAAGAAGAACAAAAATAATAGGTAAAAGAAATGAGACTACGGCCGAAATGACCATACAGTAGAGATTGACAGCAGCAAAACCAACCACACCGAGAGACTCACCTCAACACCTTCAGTGTTCACACACTACAAGACCTTATTTACTGCTAAGTACCTTGTCGTCTTTGTCTCTTTCATATATCAGGTAACGTAACATCAGCCTTGGCTCATGACCTGATATTATTTTACATCTCACGTTCCTAACGTGACTAGTAGTAAATTATATATCATCCCTGTGCACTTGCGATTGTTCGTGTGTCCTAGTCATCTTCACTTACCATCAGGACCGACCCTCCACTTCTGGAGAGACAGGATATGGTGCGCTACGGACAGACAGAAAGACACAAGCACACGCACACACACAAAATGTATTTATTTATAATACTGTATATAATGTTTTGAAGACAGAGCTGAAATTTTATCACTCCACGAGATGCGGGGCGGATTTGCCCCTCAGGGGCCGACTACGACCACCCACCCGATAGGTGGATGCATTTCCAGTCTGAAAGATAGAAGAGCTGAAATCTGGCAAAGGTGCGAGCGAGTGAGAGCTAGTGGCATTGGGGATGGACGTGCAGTGTATCCTGTTCTTCCACTGGTTGCCAAACTCACACTGAGTGTTGAATTTTGGCATATACACACGGCTATAAGGAAAGAGCATCACCAAATTATTATATTCAGCTGCGAGAAACCCCGGTCACTCAATGGGTTAATATTTGTTTCAGTACTATTAAGCATATGGTGTAGTCAACTCATTAAACGCCCACGTTACGAATTAAAGCCTTTATGAATGTACAGTTGTCATTTGATTATTTATGTTGCCTTTTAGAAGTTAAAACAATTTCCTAAAAAAAATGACAAACATAAGAAAAGTGTATAAACGATGTTCTGTTTTCCAGGAAGTAATATTTTCCCTCAAAGCTATTCCATCCTGCATGAAAGTAAATGGGTAATATTTCCCCCTCACTAAAAGCTGCTAATATATCTCAGTACATAAACTTCCAACTCCCAAGTGGCTGAAATATTTATATAATATTTCTTTCCTTCGTCACTGACGTAAAAAAGTATGTAATGTCTGAAAGGAATTTTAATAGGAGTATTGGTGTAACCGCCAATCAGACGGTTAGAGGGTGAATAATACTTCTCACGTCGTACACGAACATTATAATTCGGTCAAACCTGTTGAATACAATTCATTTAGTATTTCAAATAAGTCATACATAGGCACTCTCACATAAATGTTTAATCCAATATATATTTACATAACACAAAAACAATGACACAGTTTACCTGTGTACAGAATAAGTACTAGTTAAACTTACGTGTTGAAAGTCTAGAGAGAAGCCAGGGTAGGTGTTGACTCTAAGATATAGGTAGCTATACTGAAATGCCCACCCTATAGCCTGGCCCCTTGGCTGGTCAGCTATGGCTGAGTCAGGTGATTATAATTATACATAAACAAACTCCCTTCAAACCCTCCAACCTCCTTCTGGGCCTCTCATCTTCAACCATCTCAACACTCTGCATTGTGAGTTACAGCCTAACATAACATTTGATTATGTCATCATAATTATGTACCGCTTGCGGTAACACCCACTCCGTTGAGCGTTCACGCTCAAAACCAGATCAGGCCTTTGATACTTAAGTTTGTCACGTTCATGCGACTATGCTGCCCTCAGGCTGGTGGTATTTAACTTTGTCACGTCCTTGTGACTATGCTGCCCTCGGGCTGGTGGTATTTAACTTTGTCACGTTCTCGTGACTAAGCTGCCCTCAGGCTGGTGGTATTTAACTTTCATTTTGTCACGTTCTCGTGACTATGCTGCCCTCAGGCTGGTGTTATTTAACTTTGTCACGTCCTTGTGACTAAGCTGCCCTCAGGCTGGTGGTATTTAACTTTAATTTTGTCACGTTCTCGTGACTATGCTGCCCTCAGGCTGGTGGTATTTAACTTTGTCACATTCTTGTGACTAAGCTGCCCTCGGGCTTGTGGTATTTATCAGTTCCTTCTGACATCTCGGTCCTTTGACGGTCGGACATCATCATCTTCATGTGTGGATACCCAATTCATTCTCCTGGCCGACTCCGTCAACCCTTTCCATTGCTCCCTCCAACAAGCATAATTTTGTCACAGGTCGCAACATTGTGGACGTCGTCGTCTTAACCACTGCCTGTCGGACAAGTCCATCCTCTCCAGCCTTGACTTCCATCACTCGACCAAGGTGCCATTTGTTGCGTGGACTATTTGCTTCTGCTATAATGATTAGGTCACCAGGGCGAAAGTTGCGCCGTGGTCTGAAATGCACTTGTCGAGTTCTGAGTTGAGGGAGGTGCTCCGACAGCCAGCGCTTCCAAAATTGATCTGCAAGGTACTGGACATGCTTCCACCTTCTGTGGTATGATTCGCCTATTGACCTTCCACCTAAGGGAAGATTACCCCTTTGACTTAAGTGCAAAAGATCAGCAGGAGTGAGAGCCTTTAGTTCATTTGGAGTGTTTGGAACCGGGATGATTGGCATCTCGTTAACTATGGCTTCCACTTCACAGAACAGTGTTTGCAGACGTTCATCGTCTAAAACTTGTGAGCAAACAATCGCCTCCAAAACCTTCTTTACTGCGCGAATCTGCCTTTCCCACACTCCACCCATGTATGGGGCAGCTGGTGGAGTGAAGACCCAGTCAATATCTACTTTAAGTAAGGCACCTCTGAGTCTGTCATCTTGCTCCCAACTTTTCACTGCCAGTTTGAGCTCTTTGGCTGCCCGTACCATGTTTGTCCCATTATCCGACCTAATACGCTCTGGTGTAAATCTGCGTCGTGAGAACCTTGTTATTGCGTTGAGGAAGGCATCTGCGTCTAATGAGGCCAAGACTTCTAGATGAACAGCCCTAATAGTTAGACATGTAAACAGATATCCCCAGCGCTTAACCTGCTTCCTTCCTACCTTGAAAGTGAATGGATCAAAACAGTCCGTTCCAATATAAGCAAATGGAGCCTTTCCAGGAGTGACACGATCTATTGGTAAGTCAGCTTGCCTTTGATGCCGACTTCTCCAGTTGTTCCGTCGGCACACTACACAGCGTTGTATGATTCTATCAAGCAAGCGTCTGCCCTGGGGAATGCAATACCTTTGCCTCACACACGACATCGTGTGTTCTCGTCCGGCATGTCCGGCTCTCTCTTCGTGCATCTCCCGCACCATGATTTCGGTGATGTGGTGGTCTCTAGGCAGCAAGAATGGCTCCTCACCACTTCGCCCAAGAAGGGTTCCTTTAATTCTTCCCTTTGATCTGAGCAACGTTAGTTCGTCCAAGTAAGGTTCCAGTTTATATAGCTTATTGTCCTTCGGCAGCTCACCCTTTATGAGAGTTTGGATTTCTTTCTCATAAGCCTCTTTCTGTACCAATTTTATAATTGTCTGCTCAGCCGACTGTAGTTCCTCAGTGCTTAGCCTCTTCACTTTGAGGCGCAGGTCTGCGGTCCTTGTACTGGACCCAAGCCACCAAATGAACTTTTTAATCCATGCCAACCCTTTCACCAAGCGGTAACATGATGAGTACCTGAGCCACAGTTTGGCGAGGGACCACTTTGACTGCTCGCTCACTGCCAGAGCAACTACAGATCTCTGGTGTACTTCTCGTTTCACCTCCAGTAAGTCGTTCAGAACTGCTGGCAGTTCCTTTCCCTTTGGCCACCGTTCTTCAACACTGAGTAGAATGTCAGGACCTCGTATCCACCGAGATCCTGCAACCAGGTCCAGGACAGGTAATCCCCTCGTTGCATCATCTGCTGGGTTCAGCGATGTGCCGACATGTCTCCACTGATCAGTTCTTGACAGCTCTTGTATGACTGCTATCCTGTTGGCTACAAACGTTTGAAATCGTCTGCTCGAATTGGCGATGTACTGCAAGACTAGCATGCTATCCGTCCAAAAATAAGATTCGTGTATGGTCATGGTCATTTCTCGGCGAATCGTTCGATCAGCGTTCACTGCCAGGACAGCTGCACAAAGTTCCAGCCTTGGTATTGTTAGTTGCTTGAGTGGGGCCAGCTTGGCCCGTCCGTACACGAAAGAGCACTGGATACTTCCGCCAGAGTCTACCATTCTCGGATAGGTCACCGCACCGTAAGCAGCCTGCGATGCATCGCAGAAGGTGTGCAACTGTGCTGAGATGATTTCTTTAGCACATGCTGTTATTAGGCATCTGGGTACCCTTAATTTCCCTAGGTGGGCCAGTTCTCCTAGCCAGGTGCTCCAGGTCGTGTGATTAACAGCCGACAAAGGTTCGTCCCACCCTAATCGACACCTGCATTCACACTGAAATAATATTTTAGCCCTGATGATGAATGGGGCCACGAACCCCAGTGGGTCATAAATAGAACTGACCAGGCTTAGTACTCCTCTCCTGGTCACTGGCCTTGAGTTTGGTTGCACCTTGATGGCGAGCTGATCACCTTCCAGGAGCCACCTAACCCCCAGGGCTCGCTCCATTGGCAATTTGTCTTGCCTCAGATCAATTTCCTTCAGTGCATTTTGCCTCTCCTCCGGTGGGATGGTAGCCAACACTCCTTTGTGATTACTGGCCCACTTAATTACCCTAAATCATCCACACGCCAACAGTCTTCGAAGCTGACACGCTAACATTGATGCTTCATTTGATGAGTCCAGCGACATGAGCAGGTCGTCAACGTAGAAGTTGACTTCCGCTTGCGCCACCATGTCGGGAAACTCGGATCTGTGGTCTTGGAATGTGCACCGGAGAGCGTAAGTTGCACATGAAGGGCTCCACACCCCACCAAAGGTGTGCACCTTCATCCTGTAAGTTACTGACCCTCTACTCAGGTCCCCATTCTCCCACCAGAGGAATCTTAACGCATCTCGATGTTTTGGCGCTACATGGATTTGATGGTACATAGCCTCCACATCTGCCATGATGGCTGTAGTTCCTGGCGAAACCTAAACAGGACTCTAAGTAATTTGTTGTTGAAGTCTGGACCTTGTAGTACCTGGTCGTTCAGCGATGTCCTTTTGTGTTTGGCTGCACAGTCAAAAACTGTGCGTACTTTGTTTGGCTTATTTGGGTTCAACACCGGGTGATGAGGCAGATACCAGACCAGTCCAGTATCTGACTCCAACTGGCACTTAGGCACTGATTGAGCATGTCCTTCAGCAAGCAGTTTATTTATTTCCTCTACGTATCCTTGTCGCAGCCGTGTGTCCTTGCATTGTCTCCTTCGAAGCCCATCTAGTCGACGCTCCGCCACGGCCTTGTTGTTTGGAAGTTCCGTGTTCTCATTACGGAACGGTATGGGAAATTGGTAATGACCATTAGTTTTGATGCCTGTCTCTGACCATAGCCTCAACACTCTTTTGTCCTCAAGTGAATGAGCTGCTGACTGCACGGCTCCTGTGTCCCCACTTTCCAGCTCCCCAAAAAGCTTAACTTGTCTTTCCTGACGGGTTTCAGGACTCACGACAGTTTCGGTCATCAGGTATCCTGACATGCAACCTCTTGTGTGTCTTGTTGCCCCACCGGTCCATTTACTGTCCAACCCAGTCGCGTTTTTATGGCGAATTTCATTCCATCCATTCCTGCTCTGACCTCCAAGGGTACCAGGGCCTGTGGCACATCTTGTCCTATCAGAATTTCTATGCTGTTGCTCTGCAATTCTGGTAATTCCACACCTCGCAGATGGGTCCACCTTGAGATATCACTTGTGTTCGCTACGGAGTTGTACAGCGTTGTGGGGAAATTTTGTATAATGAGTACTTTCGGCATAAGTATGGTTCTGCCTCGTTTCTTGCCTGCGCCAACGACTTCTAGATCTACCTCCGCTGACTCGAGTATCATCTCTTGGGCAAGTGTACCCATGGTTACCAGGGTAGGTGTCCCTTTCACCCTTAGTTTCTGTGCCAGATCTTTGGTGCAATACAACCTGTCGCTGCCTGAGTCCAAGAGAGCTAAAGTTCTGATGTGATTTTGTTGGTGTGAGTCCTTTCCCCGAATCTTCACACTCACTATGGGCAGTACAATCTTGGCATTTTTCGTCGATAGTCAGATGTCGCTTTCGCAGCTGTATGGGTTTTCATGGGCGTCCTTTGTCCCTGTAGCATAGACATGGCCTATTTTTCCGGCCGTGTTCGAATTGTCGTTGGCTTTGTGGGCCATGCCACCAGCAGAGGTGCCTACCACTGACTCCTATTTCACGAGACCTTGAAAATTTCGCTTTACGCCACCCTTGCTTGTGTTTGACATACTTGCAGTAAGTGCCTCCCTTCGTTCTTGATGCAACAGTCTAGAATGCTTCTCTTTGCACCCATCAGTGCCACACCTGAAGCGTGACCAACACTCAGCAACAAGGTGGCCCATTTTCAGACACAAGAAACAGCAACGTAATCTTTTTACCCTCTCTAACCTCTCCCTCACTGACATGCTCCAGAATTCGTCGCACCCTGCTAATCCATGTGCTCTGGAACACACTGGGCACGAGCCTTTTCCAGAGCTTGTTTCTCCTCTATTGCCTTTCGCTTCACTGATAGTCACTAGGCCCACGGCACGTTTGCTTGACGATGATCCTTCTGGTCTTTTCTTACTTCCTTCTTGACTGTCCTCGCTTGATAGCAGAGCCATGTCATCCATCGTCACCGCTTTCTCCTCCAAATATAGCGCTAACCGCTTCACCAGCCCTGTTCTGTGTCCTGTCGACTTCTGATAATTTCGTACATCATCCACACAGCGTTCCCTCAATTTGGGGGGAAGCTTAGTCACCAGCGTTCTGAAGGTCTGCCTTGATTCAAGTTCAGACATCAAGTTCAGATTCTCCAGATGGCTTTCTGCAACCCATAGCTGAGATGCCAGTTTTCGCAGCCCTTCGTCGTCGAAAGCCCCCACTGAGCGAGCGTCTATGAGCCTTTTTACCAGCTGGTCCGCATATGCATACTTATCTCCAAACCTTGCCTCCAGGATCTTGATTTCCTTGTTGTAGGCTCTGTCTGGCTCTAGATAGTCGCATCCCATGATTGCTTGATGTAACTCTTCTCCTTCACAAGCATCCATGAGCAGTTGGTACTTGTACTTCTCTGGCACGGCCGCATTTGTCATGTATCGACGGAAGGCATGCATAAAGGTCCAAAACTCCGCCCGCCCTTGTCCTTTAAACTTGGGAAGGGTGGCTTGCGGCATGCGCATCGTAGCCACTAGCTCTCTTATTTCTTCACCCTTCTCTGATTCTCCCTGTGGATGCATAATTGTGACTTGAGGCGCTTTGTTTGCAAGCATTGGCGGTAACGACGATCCCATTTTCTCGACATTGACCGATGTCTGTTGCTGGGTTTCTTCCCGTACTATTGGCTTCTCATAATTGCTGGAGTTCTCTGTCGAAGGCTGTGAGCTGTCACTTCTTCGTGTTAGTGCTGATGTCTCTTGACCCGCCATCATTCCAGTGTGCATCGTTTTCATCCACCCTGCCTTAAGCTCTCACAGGGCTCGGTTTACTTCATCCGACGCTGCCTCAGCTCTGGCCACTGCTTGTTGTTAATACAATTCCCTACTGTGACCTTCCCGTGGATCTCCTGGTATTGCAAGCTCATTTCCTGTTTCACCACTCTCTGATTGTACCTCGGCGGGCGGATCCATTGTCATTAGGTCAAAATGTTTGCTTCTATCTAGTTCCGACTCTCCTTCCATGTCATCAATATACCCAATCTCCGACATCTTGCTTATTCAGGTAATTTGAATTGCGTTCGTTTCCACCACTCTTGAATCAGGGCTCGTTCGTGTGCCTCGTCATACACTCGCACCTGATATCATTACAGACTTTACATTGATATTTGGGTTATTTACAAAGCAATATCACTTCAGTCAATTATGACTGCTAATTGTGTTCTGCACTTACGCCAGACAACAATAATGACATGTGTTTTCATTCACATATGCACTACACTGGGAGTGATGAAGACCACCCAGACAAGACTATTTTCTGGACTAACAAGGTTTAACTATTATCGATGCGAGAAGTATACGGACGTTGCACTGCACTTACTCGCCACTGGATACACACACATCCACACCCACACGCTACACTAAGAGTGGCTGAGCTCACTCTGACAACAATATTTTCTTCAATAACAAAATGTTCGAGTATTATCGCCACTATAAATCTACGGGCGTTGCACTGTAATCCGTGGCACTGGGAACACGCGCGCGCGCACGCACACACTCACGCTCATCCCTCCATTGGGTTGAGTTAAGTTGACCTTGGTTACTGCTGCCCGCGCGTTGGTTCAAGGTAGCACTGCTACACAGTAGACATTCACGTTTGACTGTAACCGCCAATCAGACGGTTAGAGAGTGAATAATACTTCTCACGTCGTACACGAACATTATAATTCGGTCAAACCTGTTGAATTCAATTCATTTAGTATTTCAAATAAGTCATACATAGGCACTCTTACATAAATGTTTAATCCAATATATATTTACATAACACAAAAACAATGATACAGTCTACCTGTGTACACAATAAGTACTAGTTAAACTTACGTGTTGAAAGTCTAGAAAGAAGTCAGGGTAGGTGTTGACTCTAAGATATGGGTAGCTATACTGAAATGCCCACCCTATAGCCTGGCCCCTTGGCTGGTCAGCTATGGCTGAGTCAGGTGATTATAATTATACATAAACAAACTCACTTCACACCCTCCAACCTCCTTCTGGGCCTCTCATCTTCAACCATCTCAACACTCTACATTGTGAGTTACAGCCTAACATAACATTTGATTATATGTCATCATAATTATGTACGGCTTGCGGTAACAATTGGATTTAGCGAAAAATTTTACTTTAAAGAAAGTATTTGGACTTAGAAATAAAAATGGGTTTGGAGGAAGCTTATATGTAAGAGACAGACACAGAGACAACAAATCTCCACGGACAGCCATACCAGACTGTTGGCTGCCAGACTTCAAGCTGATGCTCGGGATTCCTGCAGCGGCTGCAACTCAGGGCCAAGGTCAGCTACACATTCTGATCACACTCGTTTCTTGCGCTTCACTAGTTTTCTCCGTTCAACTTTACTCGAGCCATTTACACTCCATTTCAAAGCTTCATTTCTTACTTTCTTGAAAAGGTTCCAGTCTTTTTTTTCTCCAGGAGTTTAGTTACTGGCCCACCCAATCAAGAACCCCAGTTACTTCTTCTATCATCAATTGTCTCTGTTACGAGTGTCGGAATAAGAACCAAAGAATAGATTACTGGTCGGACTATGAACTTAGAATGATTCGTTGTGTAGACACTGAAGCATAAAAAGTACAGTAATGCATTGATTTATTTAAGGTAGTTTAACAGCAGTTAAAATTTAGATATGATATGTTATTCTTGAATATAGTAACATTAGTTTCGATGCATTTAGCGAAACAAAGTAATGTTTATTGTATTAATCTCGAATACTAATGAATGAGTGAATATTCGATAGTTATTTGTGGATTTGCAACTTGAATGTTTTTTGTTTTGACATTATTTCCGCCCATCTCTGGTCGCTTAGTTTTATCTCTCAGAGCCGGGTGACTTTAGTATTGGGCTGGCAGTCATAAGATAAGTATTTACTCTCCTATTGTATATTTCTAGTGGTATAACGTGTAAACCTTTCTCGACTTTTAAGAACACCAAGTATTATATAGTGATTTATATGTGAGATTGTGGTTAGGCATATTTCAGCACGCCACAATAAGATAACTTACTTGTTTATGAGTGTTCCCGCAAGCAGTAATGAGTAGGATGACACATAAACAAACATTATGTTAGGCTGTAAGTCATGTCATGTTTATTGGGTGTGCCTGCCCGTATACAGTATGTAGAGTGTTGAGATGATTGAAGATGAGAGACCTAGAGGAGGTTAGGTGCTGGGTGGTAGTAAGGGAGCTTGTTTGTGTATAATCACCTGACTCAGAAGCCATCACCCATCGAGAGAGGGTTGAGGAGGCGACAACAGGGTGTATCGACACTGTAGCTATTCAGACCACAGAGGCAACACCTAACCTGGTTCCTCTGTAGTTATTCAGATCACAGAGGCAGCACCTAACCTGGTTTCTCTTGAGACTTTCAACAAGTAAGTTTTAACTGGTACTTACTGTATTGTGTTCACAGGTAAACTGTGTCCATTGCATTGTTTATCATTGTGACTACATAAAAATATGGAAAATTAAGTACTCATTGTAAGTGTTAAGATTAGACTGATTACATAGCTATGATTGTTATGTAAATATATATTGGATTAGACATTTATGTGATTGCCTATGTATGATATATTTGAAATACTAAATGAATTGTATTCAACAGGTTTGAACAAATTATAATGTTCGTGTCCAACGTCACGAGTCTAAGTATCCTTTAATCTCCTGACTGGCCGTTACAGTCAAACGTGGATGTCTACTGTGTAGCAGTGTGTTAGCTTGAATCAACTAACGGGCAGCAGAGTAACCAAGGTCAACTCAACTCAACCCACTGGAGGGATGCTCGTGAGTGTGTGCGTGCGCGCGCGCGTATTCCCAGTGCCACGGATTACAGTGCAACACCCGTAGATTTATAGTGGCGATAATATTTGAACCTTTTGTAATTGAAGAAAATTGTGTTGACAGAGTGAGCTCAGCCACTCTTAGTATAGCTTGGCTCACCAACACGCGTCACTCGAGGGACGAGTGCGTGCGTGTTGGTGTGTATGTGTGCGTATCCAGTGGCGAGAAGTGCAGTGCAACGTCAGTATACTTCTCGCATCGATAATAGTTAAACCTTGTTTGAAGGTTCCAAGTGTTCCCTGAAGAAAGCAGTGATGGGTAGGGAAACACCGGGTAACACTGAAGTCCATTTATTCGGATAGGAGAAATACAAGTGGTGACTAGCGTGTGCCATGCACGGCCCACGAAGTCAGACTGAGACTGCCTTGCCATATTAGGGTGTGTCATACGGAGGCGAATTTTTTTTGTTTGAGTTTGAAAAATCGGCCCATGGTATTAATGATGTAGTTCTATGTGCAGAATCATGTGATATCTTCAGATTTGAAAAGTTTTCATTTTTTGCTAGGTAAATTTTAACTTGAAATCTTATGAAAATTCAGTATTCCCACCCTTTTACCAACACCACTAAATAGCTTATTTAAAGTAAAGTAAATGTATCAGGTTAATTTATTAGGATGAAAATGATCCAGAATAGTGAAACGAATGATCTTGACACATTTATTAAATTTAATATTCCTTTAGAAAACAAAATCATCAAATACAAAAACCGGTTTTACTACTACGACCCGGTGTTGCTGCACACCATAGAGAACATGTCTTTCTTGCTTCTGTTTCTACTCATCACCTCCCTGCTGACCACCTGAGCTCGGATGTAGCCTTCCCTCCTCTCCTGGCTGTACACGTGACTGCTGGCCTCGCTCACTTGCTGTACACAACGCTCTATACTCTGGGTGTGCGAGGGCCAGGCAGGGACATGCATGGGGTTGTCCAGGAAAGCTCTGACTTGAACATTGGTGAGGCTGCAGGTAAGAGGGGGCTCACTGCCAGCCTGGATGTTATCCAGATCTATGAGATCAGTGAGGGTCTTGGCACCTAGATTGACTTCAGGAGTCTTCCTGACCCTGAAGGAATCGTCACCAACTAATTCGTCATGCCCAGATCCTCTCATAAGTCTCATATCCAAGATCTTTTTGACTGCCACTCTTCTCTCCTCCTCATCCTTACTGCAGAGCATTGTCTGCAGAACTGCCTCGGGATGAGCATACCAGGAAGATCTCCTCACAGTCTGCTCCACAATCTGAACAACCTTCCTTGGCTGACTCCTCAGGAGCTCAAGCTGGAAGAGAACATGCCTCGGACCTTCGGAGAACGATGACTTGACCTTGGTGTTGAACCAATTTGGCAAGTAGACACTCACGATGAATTGGACAATAAGTCTCAGGTTGTGAAGCTGGTTCCTTTCAGTTTATGATGAGCGACCCAAATTCTGCAGAACCTGAGAGCCGTGTGAGCCACCTAGAATGTGAGACTGGACCTATCTGCAGGTAAGCAAGTCTATCAGGCATGACCCCAGTTTTGATGGCACTGCAAATCATGTAACCGTAGTACTGGTCAGTACTCAGGTCGTCAATGACAGTATGTGCAAGCTCAACGAGTGGAGGGCCAACTGTGATTTTTTCAAAGCTCGGATTTATTTCTAACTCAGTGGCAGAGTCCAGCATCTTGCCAAGAGGACCAGACCATCTGTTGTTTGAAAGAGTCATGCCATCCAGCTCCTGGATCAGATGTCTGAGTGGCAACTCGTTGGTGTGGAGGTCACAAACAATCCAGACCAGCTTCCTCCCAATCTTCCGCTCTATCCACTGTATGACCCCCCTTGTCACCCTGTGTTCGTGTTGGTGCTGTCCCCTCCAATGGCCTGCAGGGTCTGGTCTACGTTCCTCTCTCTGAGCCAGTTCACAATGTTATCTGCCACTATCTCAGCTGGTTTCCTGATGTCATCTTTCTCTGGAGTGAAATGCCACAAATACCCCTCCTGGTTCACTGCAGCAGGAGTAGTGTTCCTCCTTCACCATGGCAGGGAACAACTTGTCAGAATCTCCAACTTTCATGAACACTTTAGTGTCATCCCTTCTCCCATCAAAGAACAAACAATTGATTCCATTTTCTCTTATCCCCTTATCAAACTTCTCTTCTAGGTTACTGACAAGTTTCTCCTGACCTCTCCTTACTTTGTTATGATCTATCACCAGGTGAACATCATCAGGTGTTATCAAACCACCGTCAATCCAGGCAGCTGTTGCTATCTCTGCAGTTTCTCTGAGACCAGTGTGGTGTCGCATGCTGGCCAGAGCTATGCTCGGGATATCTTTCCTATTTCGAATGTTATGCCTGGAAGGTTTGGGATCATTATTTTCTGGGTTAGGGACAAAGTCACCATTCTCCTGGTCAGCACTCGGATCAGCCATGGGGAAGTCATTAAACTCTGAATCAGCTTGACTCCAATCATCGGCCTTTTTTACCTCACCCTGGGCCTTCTCAAGTCTCTTTTCCTCGGCAACTCTTCTCCTCTTCTGTCTCTCTGTGGCAGCCTCCTGTCTCTTGGACTCCGGAATATCTTGGCTAGAAATCATGAGAGCCCCTATACTGCCAGTCTTCTCTGTGCTTTGACAAATGCCAGTTCGATCACAGGAATCTTCAGTTCACGCTTGCAATACAGGAGATGTGGGCCTCGGATTTACAGTCACGATCGCATCCAAACTCAGGACAGAGAACAATTGGGCACTTGCAAGTAATTATGTCAAATAACTGGTCCAGTTGCTTGGCAAAGCTGTCCTTAACTGCAAGTTTTCCTCTCCCAAGAGAGATATCTCTTGCCTTTTCCCAACTGGCTAGCAGTCTCTCACTAATCTTCTTCTGACTTGTTATGACTGGAGGCTTGAACTGAGCGTTAGCCAGAGTGTACTGTGCCAAGACAGCTTTGGTCATATCACTGGCAATGTCTTTGTTTGTGTAAGTTCATTGATTCTTTTCACTGATTTGCCTGATTAAACACCCCATCTCAAAGCATCTCTCAATGTAGGCAACCTCCGACTTCAGGAGCTCTCTCCCAGACCCAAGATAGTGACTGAGATGGCTGATTTTTGGTTCCTCGTCCTGACACAAGCAGCCATCGCAAATATTATCAACTTATAAATGCATCAGAATCTGAAACAGAAAAAAATATTGTTAGTTGGGTTGTTAAAGAATGAAGTCAGAAAGCAATGTTCACTATTTAATTGTAATGCAATAATGCAGCTGTACGTTATATTTTCGATAAATTTCACGCTAAAATTTACCTAGCAAAAGGTTGCAAAATATTGAAAATGAAATTATTTTCTGTTTATATACACTAAAATCTACCAAAAAAGTGATGGGCCATTAGTTTTAGCTGATCTTCCCTCCTATGACACACCCTATTGCCATATGGCAGCCTCGGGGCAATGTTGCCACATAACACGTGCAGTGTTGCCACGTAATTATATACATAGGTGCTACTCGGCACAGAAGCTTATATACAAGGTTGCTACTCGGCACAGTAGCTTAGATACATAACCTACATTGTTAGTCCAGAAAATAGTCTTGTCTGGGTGATCTTCATCACTCCCACTGTAGTGCATATGAGAATGAAAACACATGTCATTATTGCTGTCTGACGTAAGAACAGAACACAATTAGCAGTCATAGTTGACTGAAGTGATATTGCTTTGTAAATAACCCAAATATCAATGTACAGTTTGTAATGATATCAGGTGCGAGTGTAAGACGAGGAACACGAATGTGCCCTGATATATGAGTACAAGTAAAGGCACACGAACGTGCCCTGATAATTTTAGTGAGACAAAGCACACGAACTTGCCCTGATTTAAGAGTGGTGGAAACGAACGCAATTCAAATTACCTGAATAAGCTGGAAAGTGGGGACACAGGAGCCGTGCAGTCAGCAGCTCATTCACTTGAGGACAAAAGAGTGTTGAGGCTATGGTCAGAGACAGGCATCAAAACTAATGGTCATTACCAATTTCCCATACCGTTCCGTAATGAGAACACGGAACTCCCAAACAACAAGGCCGTGGCGCAGCGTCGACTAGATGGGCTTCCAAGGAGACTATCCAAGGACGCACGGCTGCAACAAGGATACGTAGAGGAAATAAATAAACTGCTTGCTGAAGGATATGTTGAATCAGTGCCTAAGTGCCAGTTGGAGTCAGATACTGGACTGGTCTGGTATCTGCCTCATCACCCAGTGTTGAACCCAAATAAGCCAAACAAAGTACGCATAATTTTTGACTGTGCAGCCAAACACAAAAGGACATCGCTGAACGACCAGGTACTACAAGGTCCAGACTTCAACAACAAATTACTTGGAGTCCTGTGTGGGTTTCGCCAAGGAACTACAGCCATCATGGCAGATGTGGAGGCTATGTACCATCAAATCCATGTAGCGCCAGAACATCGAGATGCGTTAAGATTCCTCTGGTAGGAGAGTGGGGACCTGAGTAGAGAGTCAGTAACTTACAGGATGAAGGTGCACACCTTTGGTAGGGTGTGGAGCCCTTCGTGTGCAACTTACGCTCTCCGGCGCACATTTCAAGACCACAGATCCGAGTTTCCCGACATGGTGGCGCAAGCGGAAATCAACTTCTACGTTGACGACCTGCTCATGCCACTGGACTCATCAATTAAAGCATCGATGTTAGCGTGTCAGCTTCAAAGACTGTTGGCGTGTGGAGGATTTCGGTAACTAAGTAGGCCAGTAATCACAAAGGAGTGTTGGCTACCATCCCACCGGAGGAGAGGCAAAATGCATTGAAGGAAATTGATCTGAAGCAAGACAAATTGCCAATGGAGCGAGCCCTGGGGGTTAGGTGGCTCCTGAAAGGTGATCAGCTCGCCATCAAGGTGCAACCAAACTCAAGGCCAGTGACCAGGAGAGGAGTACTAAGCCTGGTCAGTTCTATTTATGACCCACTGGGGTTCGTGGCCCCATTCAACATCAGGGCTAAAATATTATTTCAGTGTGAATGCAGGAGTCGATTAGGGTGGGACGAACCCTTGTCGGCTGTTAATCACACGACCTGGAGCACCTAGCTAGGAGAACTGGCCCACCTAGGGAAATTAAGTGTACCCAGATGCCTAAAAACAGCATGTGCTAAAGAAATCATCTCAGCACAGTTGCACACCTTCTGTGATGCATCGCAGGCTGCTTACGGTGTGGTGACTTATCTGAGAATGGTAGACTCTGGCCGAAGTATCCAGTGCTCTTTCGTGTACGGACGGGCCAAGTTGGCCCCACTCAAGCAACTGACAATACCAAGGCTGGAACTTTGTGCAGCTGTCCTGGCAGTGAACGCTGATCGAACGATTCGCCGAGAAATAACCATGACCATACACGAATCTTATTTTTGGACGGATAGCATGCTAGTCTTGCAGTACATCGCCAATTCGAGCAGACGATTTTAAACGTTTGTAGCCAACAGGATAGCAGTTATACAAGAGCTGTCAAGAACTGATCAGTGGAGACATGTCGGCATATCGCTGAACCCAGCAGATGATGCAACGAGGGGATTACCTGTCCTGGACCTGGTTACAGGATCTCGGTGGATACGAGGTCCTGACTTTCTACTCAGTGTTGAAGAACGGTGGCCAAAGGGAAAGGAACTGCCAGCAGTTCTGAACGACTTACTGGAGGTGAAACGAGAAGTACACCAGAGTTCTGTAGTTGCTCTGGCAGTGAGCGAGCAGTCAAAGTGATCCCTCGCCAAACTGTGGCTCAGGTACTCATCATGGTACCGCTTGGTGAAAGGGTTGGCATGGATTAAAAGGTTCATTTGGTGGCTTGGGTCCAGTACAAGGACCGCAGACCTGCGCCTCAAAGTGAAGAGGCTAAGCACTGAGGAACTACAGTCGGCTGAGCAGACAATTATAAAATTGGTACAGAAAGAGGCTTATGAGAAAGAAATCCAAACTGTCATAAAGGGTGAGCTGCCGAAGGACAATAAGCTATATAAACTGGAACCTTACTTGGACGAGCGAACGTTGCTCAGGTCAAAGGGAAGAATTAAAGGAACCCTTCTTGGCGAAGTGGTGAGGAGCCAATCTTGCTGCCTAGAGACCACCACATCACCGAAATCATGGTGCGGGAGATGCACTAAGAGAGAGCCGGACATGCCGGACGAGAACACGCGATGGCGTGTGTGAGGCAAAGGTATTGGATTTCCCAGGGCAGACGCTTGCTTGATAGAATCATACGATGCTGTGTAGTGTGCCGACGGAACAACTGGAGTAGTCGGCATCAAAGGCAAGCTGACTTACCAATAGATCGTGTCACTCCTGGAAAGGCTCCATTTGTTTACACTGGAACGAACTCTTTTAGTCCATTCATTATCAAGGAAGGGAGGAAACAGGTCAAGCGCTGGGGATGTCTGTTGACATGTTTAACTATTAGGGCTGTTCATCTAGAAGTCTTGGCCTCATTAGACGCAGTTGCCTTCCTCAACGCAATAACAAGGTTCTCACGACGCAGAGGTACACCAGAGCGTATTAGGTCGGATAATGGGACAAACATGGTACGGGCAGCCAAACAGCTCAAACTGGCAGTGAAAAGTTGGGAGCAAGATGACAGACTCAGAGGCGCCTTACTGAAAGCAGATATTGATTGGGTCTTCAATCCACCAGCTGCTCCATACATGGGGGGAGTATGGGAAAGGCAGATTCGCACAGTAAAAAAGGTTCTGCAGGCGATTGTGGGCTCACAAGTTTTAGACGATGGACGTTTGCAAACAATGTTCTGTGAAGTGGAAGCCATAGTTAACGAGAGGCCAATCACCCCAGTTCCAAACACTCCAAATGAACCAAAGGCTCTCACGCCTGCTGATCTTTTGCACTTAAGTGAAAGGGGTAATCTTCCCTTAGGTGGAAGGTCAATAGGCGAATCATACCACAGAAGGTGGAAGCATGTCCAGTACCTTGCAGATCAATTTTGGAAGCGCTGGCTGACGGAGTACCTCCCTTAACTCAGAATTCAACAAGTGCATTTCAGACCATGGCGCAACTTTCGCCTTGGTGACCTAATCATTATAGCAGAAGCAAATAGTCCACGCAACAAATGGCACCTTGGTCGAGTGATGGAAGTCAAGGCTGGCGAGGATGGACTTGTACGACAGGCAGTGGTTAAGACGACGACGTCCACAATGCTGCGACCTGTGACAAAATTAAAGATAAGTATCAGCAGCCTGAGGCCAGCATAGTCACAAGAATGTGACAAAGTTAAGTATCAGAGCCTGAGAGCAGCATAGTCACATGAACGTGACAAAATTAAAGTTAAATACCACCAGCCTGAGGGCAGCATAGTCACATGAACGTGACAAAATTAAAGTTAAATACCACCAGCCTGAGGGCAGCATAGTCGCATGAATGTGACAAAATTAAAGTTAAGTATCAGCAGCCTGAGGCCAGCATAGTCACATGAACGTGACAAAGTTAAGGAGCTGACAAGTATTACTAGTCTGAGAGCAGCGATAGTCACATGAAAGTGACAAGCTTAAAAATCAGCAGCTGGAGGGCAGCATAGTCACTAGGTGACTAGAACGTTATAAAGTTTAGTATCAAAGGCCTGATCTTGTTTTGAGCATGAACGCTCAACGGAGTGGGTGTTACCGCAAGCAGTAATGAGTAGGATGGCACATAAACAAACATTATGTTAGGCTGTAAGTCATGTCATGTTTATTGGGTGTGCCTGCCCGTATACAGTATGTAGAGTGTTGAGATGATTGAAGATGAGAGACCTAGAGGAGGTTAGGTGCTGGGTGGTATTAAGGGAGCTTGTTTGTGTATAATCACCTGACTCAGCAGCCCTCACCCATCGAGAGAGGGTTGAGGAGGCGACAACAGGGTGTATCGGCACTGTAGCTATTCAGACCACAGAGGCAACACCTAACCTGGTTCCTCTGTAGTTATTCAGATCACAGAGGCAGCACCTAACCTGGTTTCTCTTGAGACTTTCAACTCGTAAGTTTTAACTGGTACTGACTGTATTGTGTACACAGGTAAACTGTGGCCATTGCATTGTTTATCATTGTGACGACATTAAAAATATGGAAAATTAAGTACTCAGTGCAAGTGTTGAGATTAGACTGATTACATAGCTATGATTGTTATGGAAATATATATTGGATTAGACATTTATGTGATTGCCTATGAATGATTTATTTGAAATACTAAATGAATTGTATTCAACAGGTTTGAACGAATTATAATGTTCGTGTCGAACATCGTGAGTCCAAATATCCTTTCACCACCTGACTGGCGTGTTACAATGAGTTACGTCTTTATGGACAACCACGTCGTTTACAGTAGTTTGTTAATTTAAATAAGTGTTTAGTCATTACTTTTATGATTATTATTTTGTCAGTTGGTTGAGTCACTTGTTTGATCAGAGTTAGATTGTCTTTGTTTTATTTTGTACATAAATGATATATTTATTTTTTGTTTATTGATATATGTAATTAAATTTACTTCAGGATTTTCAATATACCCTATAATAATGAGGTGATGATTTCAGTGGGATCTATTACTTGGACCTTCGATACAAATATAACCATAATGATATAGTTAACTCAGCTTTAAGAATAATGCATAGAGAAGTTGAATTTGGATTGCCTTGTTACAACCTAAGAAGCCAAGGTCGTAACAGTTTCAAATTTAAATATAGTCTCCGACACGGCAATACGGTTGAATTACAGAGCATTAACAGACTCCTCCGTTGTTGACGAGAACGAGTACAGGCATGAGATAAGTTACAATTGGTTGGACTGATAGTGCACAGCTGCTGATGAATAACCCAGAAAATCAGATCGTCAACACAATACAACAGTGAGAGCCCCAAACAAAGGAATGTCGGAGCTCGTGAACACTCAAGGTTTACTAGAGCGATTATTTCACCTGTATTGTGTTCTTATCAGAAGAAGGTTCCCAATGAATACACTAGCATGTCAAATGCTGGAAGAAGGGCTTACAAAATAGTTACCAAAATATCGAATTTATATATATATATATATATATATATATATATATATATATATATATATATATATATATATATATATATATATATATATATATATATATATATATATATATATATATATATATACATATTGCTTGTCATTTTAATTTACTTTAATATCCTGGTTCTAGGCTTAACCAAACAAAAAAAAGTGAATTAAATCAAAAGGGAATAAAAATAAATAAAGTAAACCTTTACGAATTTAATAAAATTAAATACTAACACAATAAAGAGCCTCGTAGACTGTCACAACAAATTGATTCACTATCGAAATAATACAAATGATACTAAAAAATCGAAACATCAAAAGAACTGCTTAAACATATAGAATAAAAATAAAGCACTGGATTAAGTTAACACTGCATAAACATATAAAATAACTGACACGGAAATTAACTATAGTGAAACAACACTGAATTACTTAAATGTAACTAAGCAAGCACTGATGGACACATAAGAGACATGAATAGGTACTCACATAGTTATATCACATTGGTGGTGACAGGAACAACACAGAAATAAAATAAAGTATAAGTAACAGGTGACGGGAGTCACTCAAAAGAACGTGGACTGAATGACAGGAGGACTGGACTGAACTCCGTCTGCTGGTGGGTACTATATATAAGGTCGGCTCCCGCCAGTGCGACAAGCCCGTGAAACATGGGTCATTTAACGATGCAGATGGTCGTTAGAGAAACAAAGAATGCTTGTTACAATACTAAATGAAGAAATAAGATGGGCTTGAACAAATAATAACAGTTAAAACCTTAACAGCACAGGGAAAGGTGACTAGAATATATAATAGTAAATATAACACATCATTACAGGACTAATATGGAACAACATGGAAGCATGTTATAAAATATAATAGGTACGACATATATAGAGAAAGAGAGAGTATATATATATATATATATATATATATATATATATATATATATATCACAAGGAAAGAAGGAAACACGAAGTTCACAAGCACTTTCGTGTAATTACACGAAAGCGCTTGGGAACTTCGTGTTTCCTTCTTTCCTTGTGGTTATCAGCTTTTACCTGGCTCACGAGCACCCACAGTGATTCACTTGCATATATATATATATATATATATATATATATATATATATATATATATATATATATATATATATATATATATATATATATATATATATATATATATATATATATAAATTCGATATTTGGTAACTATTTTTTAAGCTCTTCTCTCAGTATTTAACACGCGACTGAATTCATCGGGAATCTCCTTCTGACAACAACATACAGGTGTGTGTGTGTGTCTGTCACAACTCTGCAGATGGGCGGCACAGATAATATGGTCGTTTATGCACTGGGATCTAGACAGCACTGCAATCCGGTCCTGTCTGTGCGACTGAGCAGCCCTTTCGAGGAGCCACTCTCCTCACCCCACACAGGGAGGGGACTAGAAAAGGTGCCCTAAACATAGCCTGCCTAAAAACCCAACCTAACTGGGCAACTGCACCCAGTAAGATCATCCTTATGGGGTCGAAAACACAATGAAAATCACAGATCCAAACAAAAACAAACCATGCAACCTCTTATGGTCGCTACATGGAATGTCAAGACCCTTCTGGATACTGGCACAAATGCACCTCCTGAGAGAAGAACTGCCCTTGTGGCAAAACAGCTGGCTTGGTATAACATCTACATAGCAGCCATCAGTGAGCCCCGGTTGCCAGATGAGGGCCAACTCACAGAACAGGGGTCTGTCTACACCTTCTTCTGGAAGGGTAAGCTTGCTGCAGAGAGAAACCGCATTTATGGAGTTGGATTTGCCATCCGTCAATGCATCCTGAAATGTCTAATTGGATCAACGAGCTCTTCATGACGCTTCAAGTCCCACTGAATCACTCACGTCATGCCTTCTTCATCAGTGCATACGCCCAAACACCGGATGCAGAAGATGACATCAAGGAGGCCTTTTATGCCGACCTCTACAGAGTGCTAACCTCTATCCCCAGAGAAGAGTTGGCAGAGATGCTAACATTTGGCAGGGAACCATAGGGAGAAATGGACTAGGTAAGTGTAATCCCAATGGCCTACTCCTTCCCAGCAAGTTTGCTGCTCACAACCTCACTATTACCAATACCTTGTTTAGGCAGGCCGACAAGTTCAAGGGATCGTGGCAACACCCACGATTCAAACACTGACAACTCATTGACTACATCATTGTCAGAGAAAGAGATCTCCTAGATGTCCTCATCACCCTTGCCATGCGTGGCTCAGACCACTTTGACACTGATCATCGACTTGTCAGACCCAAGCTCCCACTTCACGTTGCCCTAAAACGGCGAAGGCAGCAAGCCTCCAGAAGAGGTTTTAATACTAAGCTTCTGGAGAATCCAGCGGTCGTACATTCTTTCAGAGAGCAGATCAAACATCGGCTTATAAAAAACCCAACAGCAAACAAGGTGAATCCCAGTGCCGAATGGGACACTCGGCCAGTTCAAAAGAATACACAAGGACTGGTTTGATGAAAATGTCCCGGCAATCAAAGTACTCATCTATGGTAAACGTGCTGCTTTTACTGACTGTCAGAACAACTCTCAGTATCGGGCCAAAGCCGATAACTTCCGCAATAAGAAAGCAGTAACCCAGCGAGAACTTCGCAATCTATAGAACGACTGGCTTAAAAATAAAGCATGTGAAGCACAAAAACTTGCAGATCAGCACAAGATGCACGAAATTTTCAATTCCACAAAAATTTTTATGGGCCAGTCACTCGTGGCGCAGGCCCCCTTCGCTCATTTGACGGAAACTACATAATTAAAGACGATGAAGGCCTTTTTCGGCACTGGAAAGAGCACTACCATTCATTGCTCAACCGAAACACCGATATGGCCTGACTACCCAGCAGGTTCCTCAGCATCCAGAGCTGACCCACCTCTGCTATCCTCCATCCCTGGATGAGATAGCTACTGCCATCAAGCAGAAAAACAATAACAAACCCTTAGGGCCTGATGGAATCCCAACCGAGGTGTATAAAGCAGGAGGACCTCTACTTACCAGCCGTCTCCATTCTCTCCTGGAGATATATGGGAAAAGGAGGAAATCCCCCAAGCTCTTAAAGATGCCCTCCAGATACAGGAAAAGTGCAGAGAACAGCATCGTGGCCTGTACATGGCTTTCATCAACCTAAACAAGGCCTTCGACTCGGTCAACAGGGATGCCTTCTGAAGGAACCTCAGCCGTTTTGGCTGAACACCAAAATTCAGCGCCATTGTGAGGCAACTCCACGACGGCATAAACGGCAGTGTCCTGCACAATGGCACCCAGTCAGAGTTCTTCCCCATCCAGACAGGGGTTAAACAAGGGTGTGTACTGGCACCAACTTTCTTTTCCATCTTCTTGCTGCCTTCCTTACTCGTGCCAGTGCCAATTTAGCCAGCTGGGTGAACATCGAGTACCGGGTGAAGGGGGCCTTTTCAACATAAGACGACTCCAGACAACAACAAAGGTGTCGGCAGCTTCCATTACTGAATTTCAGTATGCAGACGACCTCTCCCTTTCTGCTCACACTGAACACGACCTACAGGAGGTCCTGAACACCTATGCAGACGAGTATGCACACTTCGGCCTTGAGGTGAATGTACATAAGACTCAGATTCTCTATCAACTTGCTCTTGGTTCAGACACACCTCCATTATCCATCCAGCTTAACGGTACTACACTCTTTAATGTTGCCCACTTTCGGTATCTCGGCTTCCACCTGTCCACAACCGCAGACATCGATGAAGAGATTCAGCATCGGATCAGATGTGCATCTCAAGCCTTGGGCGGACTCCGAAATCGTGTCTTAAGCAAAAGGGAGCTGAAATTATCCAAAAATCTGTTCGCATATCGAGCAGTGGTCCTGCCCACCTTACTATGTGGCAGCGATACTTGGGTTACATGCAGGAGGCACGTCAAGGCACTTGAAAACTTTCACCAACGTAGTCTACGTTCCATCCTCCGAGTGCGCTGGGAAGACAAGAGAACAAATGCCAGCATTCTTGCTGACACCAACTGGAGGAGCATTGAGGCTACCATTATCCATGAACAACTACGGTGAATCGGCCATATTACCTGCATGAACGACACCAGACTGCCAAAGCAACTACTTTACGGCCACCTAACGAATAGTAAACGTAACGTTGGCGGGCAATTGAAAAGGTATAAGGATAGTCTTAAGACAAACCTGAAAAGGTGCCAAATAGACCCTCACACCTGGGAGTCGATTACTCAACATCGTAACATTTGGAGGAGCACCAAACGAGGTGTCAATACTTTCGAGTTAGCCCGACTGCAAACCGAGGCAGGTAAGCGCCAACGTCGGAAAGAAGCTACCACCGCCTCTCCCACAGTATATGGAGCCCTCCACGTGTGCATCGAATGTGGACGACGCTGCCGGTCCCGTATTGGGCTCTTTAGTCGCCTCATAACTCATTAACCTAGGTAACATCCCTAATAACGTATATCATTTTACCATAGCTGGATGATCGTCATAGTCGATTCCGAGTGACAGAAAAGTAGTAGTAGTAGTAGTGTGTGTGTGTGTGTGTGTGTGTGTGTGTGTGTGTGTGTGTGTGTGTGTGTGTGTGTGTGTGTGTGTGTGTGTGTGTGTGTGTGAAAAAGAAGCATTTAGAACTTCATATGCAAATTATTTTGTTTATCCCCTGTATAATTTAACCAAATAAGAAAAGTTGAATGAATATTGGTACTGTATCATATAATACCCCGTTTTTGCACTTTACTCCCACGGAAATTCATTATATATAGACAATATTTTGCATTATACCACTGCGTCATAACCTTTGATACCATCTTATTATAAATCGACATTCCACCAGATTACTTTGACAGATTTAAAGATATTACAATGACAGATCACCCAAATATATACGGTATTCAACCGTAGATATGAATATGGATGTACTACAGTATTCGAGCGCATAAAGCTCTCAAAAAGTTTTCTACCAGTGCAGCATTCCGTCTTCGATGATATTATTAATATTTGCCCTATTTACTCACATATGTTTATAAAATGTCTGTACAGACAGACTTTGTCTACTGTTATGAAGCGTGTCTCGAGTATTGTTTCAATGATATTTCTTTTGATGAAACTGATTCGAATAATATTTAACTGTTTCGAGTTTTGAACTCTCCAAAATAAACTGAAAAGTAGTGGGAGCAAAGTGCAAAAAGCGGTGTACACAAAGTGAAAATACTAAATTCAATACCCCTTATCCCGTCTTCTATAAAGGAGAAAGCAAGGATTCTGGCACTATAGGAGGATGAAGCAATATATATATATATATATATATATATATATATATATACTTCATTTTTAGTCCATATAACACGCGGACTTCGAACATATAATCAACGACCTCACCATGAACCTCGACCTGGGTCGAGGGTTCGATTCCTTGCTGGTGAGGTCGTTGATTATATGTTCAAAGTCCGCGTATATGGACTAAAAATGAAGTATATATATGTACCTCGCGTTTCATACCAGCTGGATTCGGTAAAATGCTACTGACACCACATAAGAGGCACGGGCAGTTTCCCAATGAGGTTCACGGCGCCATCAGCTCGATGAACAGGCTTTGTGTGAAATATAACAGAGTCTAGAACTGCTTTTAGTGTCCTTGTGGCCTAGCCGGTAAGCGTTCCCTAGTCCCACCCAGTAGGTCGAGGGTTCGATTCCTTGCTGGTGAGGTCGTTGATTATATGTTCAAAGTCCGCGTGTTATATGGACTAAAAATGAAGTATATATATGTACCTCGCGTTTCATACCAGCTGGATTCGGTAAAATGCTACTGACACCACATAAGAGGCACGGGCAGTTTCCCAATGAGGTTCACGGCGCCATCAGCTCGATGAACAGGCTTTGTGTGAAATATAACAGAGTCTAGAACTGCTTTTAGTGTCCTTGTGGCCTAGCCGGTAAGCGTTCCCTAGTCCCACCCAGTAGGTCGAGGGTTCGATTCCTTGCTGGTGAGGTCGTTGATTATATATATATATATATATATATATATATATATATATATATATATTTTTTTTTTTTTTTTTTTTTTTATCCTCCCGCGATGGTGGCGTCACCAAGTGGCCGCTATAAAGTACATTAAGCCCATTGCGCCACTCGTGAACAAATAAAGTTGATTCATAAAATAAGAAGAAATTCTATGGTCAAAATCAAATGGGACTTATATAACCTCAAACCAGGGGAGGAATAGAATAGGAAATGGAAATCGAGAGTAGATTTTCAGCATTTTTACATAAACAAGTACCAGGACAACAATTTAATAATTCAGAGAAATGATGTTAGAGTGAGAGGTAAAACTTATAGGGCATAAGAGGAAAGAGACTAAGTGGATGAAAAATGAAATTTTAAAGCAAATAGATAGACGATGATATATGAGAAAACGAAATGTGGCTTACATAGAAATTAAAAAAAAAATAAATCAAAAGGAATCCAGACAGGCCGAGCAAGATGATCTAGAAAGGAATACAAAGCGATTAAAGATAATGACAGAAGGCATAATTATAGGGAAATGTACAAAAAGAGTAAAAAATCAAACAGAAAAAAAATGGGGTGGAAGTATTAATAGCAAAGACAATAAGATCCTGTATGAGGCAGAAGTAAATGAGAGATGGGCAGAGTATGTAGAAGAACTATTCAATAATAATGCTAGAGTAGAGGTAAGAACCAAAACGGAAATAAAGATCGAAATGCCAATTTGGGGAATAATAATTGAGGCAACTGTGAGGAAAATTAAAAATGATAAGGTTTGTGGGGTTGATCAGCCTCCAGCAGAATTTGTAAAATAAATGAGCAACAAAGGGATAAATTGTTTGACTGAAATATGTAATTCGATATACTTCAAAGGAGACCTTCCCAGTTGTTTCAGAAAATCAATATTTATAATAGAGGCGTATTACTAAAAAGGCCAGGAACCTTAGAGTGTGCCGAACTTAGAACTAACAAGACATGCCTGCAAAGTTTCATTTAACACAATTTTAAATAAAATACAGTTTTGGATAGAAAGTGAGTTATCTGAAGAGCAAAATGGATTTAGAAAGGGAAAAGGAACTGAAGAAGCTATATTCGGTTTGAGAATTTTGAGTGAAAAGGTTCTAGAGGTCTCAAGAAATTTGTACATCTACTTTATTGATTTTGAAAAAGGTTTTGATAAGGTAAAGCACAATAAACTTACAGAGATCTTGGAAAAAAATAAGCATTAATGAAGAAGATATTAGAATTTTATAGATTCTTTACTGGAAACAGGAGGTTGTACTGTTAGTAAATAATGAATTTACCAATTGGTTCAAAGTTAGACAGGGCAGTAAGACAAGACTGCGTTCTATCCCCAACGTTGTAGCCTATAATATATACTCAGAATTCTTAATGAGTCAAGTTATAAGTGATAATGAAGGACTACAAGTTAACGATAGAGTAATACCAAGCAAACGCTATGCAGATGATACTGTACTACATCTTTTTAGAAAAACGGGAACAATTTGGTTTAAGAGTTAATGTTGTAAAGACTAAAGTAATGGTTGTTTCCAAATTTGAAATAAATCCTAAAACAAAAATTATGGTAGGCACCAGAGAGGAAATTTTTTTTTGTATTTGATGGTAAATGTACAAAGGAAATCAAAACAAGAATAGTACAATAAAAAACGCATTTAAGACTATAAAACACCTAATGAAAAGAGACATTAACTTCAATCTTCAATTTGAAAACAAAAAGCTGCTAAAAGGCTTTATTTGGCATGGACTTTTGTATGGGTCAGATGCATGAACACCTTTATTAGACACCAGAAGGAGGTTGGTGGCCTTTGAAATGTGGTGTTATAGGCGAATGCTAGGAATAAACTATACCGATAGATAATAAATGAAGAAGTACTAAGATTAGCAAAAACTTCAAGATAAATACTTGAAATGAAGAGAAAAAATAAAAATGAGATACCTTGGTCATATAATTATTGATGACAGAATTATAACAGAAATATTAATGTGCAAAGTTGAGTTTAGGAGGGCCAGGGGAAGGCAGAGACTAGGAAAGATGAATTAAATTAAAAACTGGATCCTCAGAGAGATACAAAACCGCGTAGGTTTGGTAAAAACAGTCCGAGTACGTTTAGAATGGAGGAATGTGGTTACCAATCCTCAGATATGAGAACTGTACTCTCAATAATTTTACAGACTACCATTTAAGTAGTTATATAAAAATCAACACGGTATTTACAAGTCGGCAGTATATTGTCCTCGCTAAAAAAAAAGCTGCAGCACATCTTCATAAATACAAAGCTACCACTGTATAATAATAATAATTTATTCAGAGAAATTGTCGTGTATATAATCTACAGAAAAAAAATCATAAGTACTGATAGATATTTCTCAAAATATCTATAATAAGCAAGTAAAGGGTTAAGAGTCAGTAGAGTACAACCATAGCTCTATTTTGATATTTATAAAGGAGGTGGAGCAAAATAACAGGGATACTTTACTCTAATGGAATATTTTTCACAAATGTTCAGTAATATGTTTCGAGTTATTTTGACTTTTCGATGCTAACTTAAGAGAGTACAATTTTGATCGCACACAGTGAGCTGGGCTTTGGCACAGGGAAAAAATGTGGAGTAAAGGAACACATAAAATTACCAAATAAAGCCTAACGAAACTTAACCTAACCTAACCTAACCTAACCTAACTTAACCTAACCTAACCAAACCTAAGCTAACTTAACCTAACCTAACTTAACCTTACCTAACTTAACCTAACCTAACTTTACATTTCAATCATTACCAAACCTAATCTAACCTCACCTTTGTCTTGGCAATTTTGTGTCGTTTCATGTAAAACAATCGAGTTGGGAGATAGGACCGAAAAAACAAATTATGACAGTGTTTTCATCTCAAAAATGATATTTTTCCAGTCGAACGCCCATATTATTAAACAACATCGTCCCCTGAAGAGGGTCGTCGTGTTTCAACCCGAGTTTTAAACTAAATGAGTCCTGAGCTACACCGCAGTACAGTACTTAACGGGGTGGTGTGGCGGTAAAATTAACTAATTCCAATAAAATTAATTTATAATATTGGAAATAGTTAATTTTACTTCCACACCACCCCGTTACGTACTGTACTGCGGTGCCCATCAGGACTCATTTAGTTTAAAACTCGGGTTGAAACACGACGACCCTCTTCAAGGGACGATGTTGTTTAATAATACGGGCGACAATGTTTTGCTTTTTCTATTTCAGTTAAGGAAGAACAGTCTGGAGCGTTTTACTGTAAGTTAACACTAACAAGTTTATGGGATATATTTTTTACTTTTGCTCACTTCATTATATATATGTCCAGTGAATCAGCGGAAGTCTCGGTGTCACGTTAGACTCCTGTGTATGCTCAAGCCCTTCAATTGGAATTTGTCTGTTGCAAGATGGCTTCTCTTTGTACAGCATGTTGGGTCTTAGATTTGCAAACCATTCAAATAAAGCCGCTGCAATTGACATTTTCAATACCTATGGTGGTCTGCAAAGTTCTGTAAAGTATCCAAAGTGTGGTGCAGACTGCCATTATCGTGAATATACATACATACAATTAGCTTTACAAAACGACGCACAATCGCCATGATAAGGTAAGGTTATGTTAACTCAGGTAAGGTTTCGTTAGGTTTCATTTGGTAATTTTTGTGCTTTTACCTTATAATTTCACTATTTCAAAGCCCTAGAAATTATGTTACCTAAACAGAGGACGCTATCTTCATGTTGAGCTGCATACCTGCACAACTTATATACATAACCATTTCACTGATTAAATATCATCATTATTATTATTATTATTATGATTATTATTATTATTATTATTATTATTATTATTATTATTATTATTATTATTATTATTATTATTATTATTGTTATTATTATTAATATTTTTGTTATTATTATTATTATTATTATTATTATTATTATTATTATTATTATTATTATTATTATTATTATTATTATTATTATTATTATTGTCATTACTATCATTCCACCGTGGAATGATGTAGCCTGATCTTTATACTTTTGCCACTGTAGGAGACTAATCTTTAAACCTACAGTCTTAAATTTACAGCAATACCTAGGTAGTTGTGTCGTTCTGAGGCTGGCCATCAATAAACAAGCGAGCACACTATAAGGTGTGAAAAAGTGGTGTCGCTGCCAAATCTGTTACCGAAAATAAAAAATTATAAGGTGTCATTGCTTAATTGTCTGCGATATTTTTGTTCATATTAAATGGTGTTAAATTGACGTAAGCTGCAGCTACCATCATCGCTCTTACTGAAGAACCGAAGGGAGTAGTATATTTCCTTAAGTAGGCAAATAGTTTTCTTTTACTGCAAAATAATTAATATGTTGCTTTGATAAATTGTCCCTAGAAATCTAAAGTTGGATGACTATTTATAAAGTGTTTTTTTTGAATAATCTGGTATTATCGCACAATATGTCGTAAACTTTATTGGGCTTAATGTGTTTTATACGTTGCGGTCACTCGGCGGCGCTACATCGAGAGTGACCGCGTTCGCCCATTGTTGAGCTTCATCCTCCTATAGAGCCAGAAAGTCAGCTGGTGAAAATGATTGGTTCTGGTGCCGGATGAGAAGGATTAGCTAGTACGTCCCTACATAAATATTTCAGTGTTCACAAGACTGCACTTGTATGATAAGTTCCTCCTATAGGCATGTGCACGTCTACTGTATAAATTTTAAAAGTAACTCCAGGCGATACAGCCTTCAATCAATGAGTTATATCATGATCCTTAATTGTTAATGGACTCGTGTAATTATTAACATCATTGCGCAAATAAAGACCATAGTTGATGAAGGGCAGTAACGTCTACATCTATAAATATTTCCCTTGCACTACATACAGTATCTAAAAGCAAAGTACTTGTTTTATCCTTTACTCTACCTCTCTCCTGGCAAACTTCATCAGCTCGCCATCTTCTGAACCAAATAATACGGCGCCAGTGTTCCCGCTATTCTCATACAGCATTTATTTTCCCATTTCCCCCAAGGACATTCCTCTCCTCGCCGCCGCTTTCCTCAGCCTTTTCATCCATGGTCTCCTTATTGGCCTTCTTCCTTGGGTTCTCTGAACTCTTCTCACCAGGAATCTCTTACCGTCTATACTGAAACATACTCATGCGAGCGTCGTTGGCTTCTTTGAATTGGGTCTAGCCAAAGTTCATTTTGGATATCAACATTTTGTATCTCTGAGTGCAGCTTATATGATGACTCTTGAGGCTTTTATTTCTATTTTTTGAATGTCACCTCTTAACATTGGATTTTGTTCATATATTGAAACATATACGAGTATAGTATTATGTCGATAGTCGGAACCCTTATGACTTGTTCCCAATTTTCTCGAGAAGAAAATCCTAAAGTGTTAAGAACCAAAGAAAAGCTCAAGTTTATATTTTAATGAAGTGTAGTCAACTACCAATAAAAATTTCTTTAATATCTACGGTATAGCTTAAAAAAAACATATTTTGGGAATTGTCTTTTTTTTTTACTTAATGATACCGAGAGTTTAACTACAAACCCTGTTATCGGTCCTGTATAATGCCTTTACAGTACATTAATTACTGATAATTTACAGTGCATTTATTCAATGTATTTGCCACTGCAACTGTATAATACAGTAATTCAGTACAGTTATTAAGCACCTCTGTTTTCAGCTGAGTACAAAGCTTTTTCCAGAATGAAAATGCAAAATTTTGTCACGTGTTCCATTCCAATGAATTTTCACTGCCAGTCTTCTATGTCTGCACCACACACACGCTCACTAAGTAGTTCCTCAATATCCGAACAGCTTTTCCCTTCAGATATCAACTCTAAGCAGCTGAAAGCAGATACAGTATTAGGGTTCCGTTTTATTTGGTGCATTCTCCTTCTTGGCGAGGGGTAGGTTTGATTAAAAATGTAAATATCGAAACCTATCAAATTCACCAACACAGACTCCCAATTGGTGGCATCCAACACCCTGGCTGAACCTAAAATATATGTACAGTACACTACAAACTTGTTTTATACTTATAGCAGAGCCATGATTATATATTAGTCTTTATTGCATTAATTATTTTATAATTATTCCTAAAAGTATCATAGCATTGTACTGTACATTAACAAATATTTTTTTTCTATGTCTATTGATATCTCGACAATTTGAGTCAGTACATTATTTTTTACCATTACCCCGGCCTTTAATTTCATCGGAATTAGAAAACCAATAAAAATCATTTCAATATCCGTTAACAGTGACAATATTTTGGAAATTCAGGCTCTAATATTAATGTGCCGCAAATAAACAGACATATAATTGGTACTGTAACTGATAGTTGCATTAACGAGCAATCATATAAGTTCCAAAAAAAAACAAAAAGTAAAAATCATTATAAAACAGTAGTAAAATGTATTTTCACTTAAAAAATTGCACGTCACAATTTTTTTTCCAGTGTACTTTACTGCATAATAAAACGCATCAGTAGGCAAAATTGGAAGGGTTGAGTGTTCACTGTGAGCATCGAAAAAAAAAATTATAAATTTCACACGAAAATGGATTCAGTAGACAACCATTCATTTCAGTAACAATGAAAGATACAAAAGTTTAAATTTATAACATCAACAATCGCATATTTCTAAAAAAAAAAAAAAAAAAACCTAAATTGTGAATGACCAAAGTTTTAATCATTACGGTACGGCAACAAGATAGTATATTTCATAACCACTAACAGAATGGAAGTACTGTTATATATGTTGTTTTCATATATGTATTCTCTGTCATTGTATAGGAGCAATAGTGAAGGATAGATATACCCACACAGATCCTACGTCTAGTTATATATGTATATGTCGTGCAGGTTAGTAGTCTAATGTACAGTACTGTACTAGAGGTATTTTCTTCCATTGCTGGAAATGCTACTGTCTGAATGTTACTTCAACTCCCAGTTTTTAACTTTCAGATATATTACATATTCTGTGGCTGACACAGTTGATTGTCACATGTCCATCACTAATGGCCTGACTATGAAAGTAAATTGGGCCTATAGCTACCGGACATGCCTGCAAGTCACTTTTGTCGAGTCTCAAGTCCCGAGTATTTTTTTGATGAGACGTAAGTCAAGTCCCCAGTCACTACGGCTATTTAGTATTAAGTTTAGAGGGTATTTTCAGTCTTACTTATCCCACCGTCGGGCTGAGTCTGTCTCACTCTCACTCTCATAGACTCCACTGGGTGAGGTTTCACTTACCTGTGCGTTTTTTCCAGTTGAGAAGAGATGCCCCGCACCCTCCTCAAGAGTTACAGCTGATTGGCTGTTGCAAAACTGTCCGATTTCGTCCTGAAGTAATGATGTATTTCTAAATGAGTTCATTCACTCAAAAAATATTATTTTCGATTATTTATTTTCTTAAAATTGAGATAGCATAAAAACCTGACCTGACTGAGCGAAATGAGTTACATTTCTGAATTCAGCATGCAGAAAGCATATAAGAACCGTTGAGAAAACCTTGACTTCTGAAGAAAAAAAAATCAAATGCAGCCCAGTGTTAGGAATAAACTCATTTTGAAATACATCGTTACTGCAGCCAATCAGCTGTAACTCTGGAGGAGGGGGCGGGGCATTTCTTCTCAGCTGGGAAAAAACTCACTACAGAGAAGGTTTAGCTAATTCTGGCTTGTATTTGTCTTAAAAAAATACAGTGAAGATGAATATGGTAGTGATGAATACATAGTCACTGAAGACTTAGGCATGGACACTAATGAATATGGTATATCTGATGAAGAGACGAGCTGCCTCTGATGCTTCAGGTGGTTCTCAACGTGGGTTCCACCAAACTCTCGGGTTACGCGAACTGGTTTTCAGGAGTTCCGCAAGGGAAACATCGATAATGGCGTAATTGATCTAATATATTAAATTAATAAACCTTTATTTTATGCAAGCGCCCATGAAAAATCATATGTAGTAATTACTACTGTAGTTACTAGATGGTGCCTAACGCACGCGATATACCACCTAGTCATGCTTGAAAGGTGACTGCAGGGCCATGAATAAACACCCATCAAGGGCGCTTTTAACATAAAGCCAACCGGGGCACGGCTCCAACGAGCCCAGCTTATCCCGGGCCCCCCGGCCCTATCAAACAGGCGCACGGCAGGCAACACCATCAGTCTGAGGGTGTGATTGAGGAATGGCTGGTGTGACTGAAGCAAGGGTGGTGTGACTGAAGGCATGGTTTCTGTGACTGTGGTATGGTTTGTATGACTGAGGCATGGTTTGCCTGACTGAGGCATGGTTTGTATGACTGAGACATGGGTTGTATGACTGGGGCATGGTTTGTATGACTGAGGCATGGTTTTTATAATTGATGTATGGTTTGTATGTCTGAGACACTAAAATATTTTAAATATTCTTGAGCACTAATATTGGCGTGTTATACATAGGCCAAGCTTTTAAATGTCCTACACTTTAGTCAACAGGAAGTAAACCACACTGCTAAAGTCTCCAAAACCGACATGTGTTCTGGGAGGGGTATTTGGTATACAGTATATCTTACTATGTTGCTCACATAACCTCCATCTTTCTCTTCAGTTACCCAGTTACTTTGTAACATAATCAACATGATATTAAATACATCGTTAAACTAGTTTACTTGCACAATTATATAAAAGTTGACAAGAGGAAAATAAAAAGACTTGAGTAATTCATTATAGCCGAAAACCCAAGTTTGAATATTCCAAATCACAAATCAAATTACAAGTCTCTCAAGAGAGGCAAGTCAGATAACATCCAAGTCAAGTACTGAGTTCACAAAAAAAAAACTGGAATCAGTGTTGCAGACTCGAGTCCCCATCTCTGTTTGCTGTGATCATAAGTAAGGTGTGGCTATGAACGTAAGTAGGGTCAGGCTATGAACATAAGTCGGTTCAGGCTATGAGCATAAGTAGGGTCAGACTATGAACATAAGTAGGGTCAGGCTATGAGCATAAGTAGGGTCAGGCTATGAACATAAGTAGGGTGAGGCTATGAACATAAGTAGGGTCAGGCTATGATCATAAGTAGGGTCAGACTATGAACATAAGTAGGGTCAGGCTATGAGCATAAGTACGGTCAGACTATGATCAAAAGTAGGGTCAGGCTATGAACATAAGTAAGGTCAGACTATGATCATAGGTAGGGTCAGGCTGTGATCAAAAGTAGGGTCAGGCTATGATCATAAGTAGGGTCAGGCAATGAACATAAGTAGGGTCAGGCTATGATCATTAGTAGGGTCAGGCTATGAACGTAAGTAGGGTCAGGCTATGATCATAAGTAGGGTCAGACTATGAACGTAAGTAGGGTCAGGCTATGAGCATAAGTCGGGTCAGGCTGTGATCATAAGTAGGTTCTGGCTATGAAATAAGTAAGACCAGGTTGTGGATATCAGTCTAAACTTAATTAAAACAGCTTTTGCTAACGTTTTCTGGCATTAAAGAACTATCTTCTGAGACTGGTGTAGTCAGAGCTCAAGATCTTTGGAAGTGTTAGTCATGCCCAGGTATGGATAAAGTTGTCTGTCTCTTATAACAGACCATTAAGTTGTAATAAGAAAAAGGTTGTTGCCTCACGTAACTCAGAGAATCTCCCAAATTGAAAGTCGGACAGTAATAGATAAGACCATCAAGATCTACATACTGTACATTGTGCGACCGGATAAAAAAGACTAAATTAAAGGAACTATTGTAAAAAAAATAATCATGGGAGGCAACTCTGCAAAGCATGAATCGGTGCCAAACTCTTCGTATTTCAGAAGTTAAGGCATGCAGAAAAGAGACATTGTCATATGTACGTAGTAAAATTATTTCACAATGATATTCACAAGAAAGCAACTCCTATTTAAAAAAACTTATATCAGAGATGCCTCACAAAAGTGTTTCCATGACGACTAATAAGGGAAAAAGAAATATAAGCCTGGTAAACCCTTAGTTTATCTCGTTCTTTCTTTAAACAACCAATGCGCTTCTTGTGTCACATTCTCTTTCATTACCTTAATAAACAAATTTCATGTTTTCATTTCATAAAACTTGTGTATTTTTTTTTG